>NC_088962.1:1480000-1485000 GCF_010111755.1 Nakaseomyces glabratus
TCTAAGGGCATCACAGACCTGTTATTGCCTCAAACTTCCATCGGCTTGAAACCGATAGTCCCTCTAAGAAGTGGACAACCAGCAAATGCTAGCACCACTATTTAGTAGGTTAAGGTCTCGTTCGTTATCGCAATTAAGCAGACAAATCACTCCACCAACTAAGAACGGCCATGCACCACCACCCACAAAATCAAGAAAGAGCTCTCAATCTGTCAATCCTTATTGTGTCTGGACCTGGTGAGTTTCCCCGTGTTGAGTCAAATTAAGCCGCAGGCTCCACTCCTGGTGGTGCCCTTCCGTCAATTCCTTTAAGTTTCAGCCTTGCGACCATACTCCCCCCAGAACCCAAAGACTTTGATTTCTCGTAAGGTGCCGAGTGGGTCACTAAAAAAACACCACCCGATCCCTAGTCGGCATAGTTTATGGTTAAGACTACGACGGTATCTGATCATCTTCGATCCCCTAACTTTCGTTCTTGATTAATGAAAACGTCCTTGGCAAATGCTTTCGCAGTAGTTAGTCTTCAATAAATCCAAGAATTTCACCTCTGACAATTGAATACTGATGCCCCCGACCGTCCCTATTAATCATTACGATGGTCCTAGAAACCAACAAAATAGAACCAAACGTCCTATTCCATTATTCCATGCTAATATATTCGAGCAATACGCCTGCTTTGAACACTCTAATTTTTTCAAAGTAAAAGTCCTGGTTCGCCGCCAAGCCACAAGGACTTGGGGTTAGCCAGAAGGAAAGGCCCGGGTGCATTCCAGTACACGAAAAAATCGGACCGGCCACCCAGGCCCAAAGTTCAACTACGAGCTTTTTAACTGCAACAACTTTAATATACGCTATTGGAGCTGGAATTACCGCGGCTGCTGGCACCAGACTTGCCCTCCAATTGTTCCTCGTTAAGGTATTTACATTGTACTCATTCCAATTACAAGACCCGAATGGGCCCTGTATCGTTATTTATTGTCACTACCTCCCTGTGTCAGGATTGGGTAATTTGCGCGCCTGCTGCCTTCCTTGGATGTGGTAGCCGTTTCTCAGGCTCCCTCTCCGGAATCGAACCCTTATTCCCCGTTACCCGTTGAAACCATGGTAGGCCACTATCCTACCATCGAAAGTTGATAGGGCAGAAATTTGAATGAACCATCGCCAGCACAAGGCCATGCGATTCGAAAAGTTATTATGAATCATCAAAAAGTCCGAAGACATTGATTTTTTATCTAATAAATACATCTCTTCCAAGAGGTCGAGATTTTAAGCATGTATTAGCTCTAGAATTACCACAGTTATACCATGTAGTAAAGGAACTATCAAATAAACGATAACTGATTTAATGAGCCATTCGCAGTTTCACTGTATAAATTGCTTATACTTAGACATGCATGGCTTAATCTTTGAGACAAGCATATGACTACTGGCAGGATCAACCAGATAACTATCTTGAAAGTATGTTCTCCGAGGGGTTGTCGAAGACTAGCCTCAACACCCCCCCAGAAAACACCCTCGTAGATATTGAATGTTAACTCGTTGAAACAACGAATTAAGCACAGATCACAAGGAAAGAAAAACAATTACCTTGTCTCTCTCTCCTCTGCCCGCAAAAGCAGACACCACCAGGCAGAAATTCACCCAGCAGCAGCCCACCCTGCAAGCACTAAGTTCTCTAATCACTTAATTCTTGCCATAGCACTCTTTGAGTTCCTCATGCAGAGAGTCCACCAAACACTGTCCCGGTGTTTCACAGAACAAAGGTTTGATATCACCCGCAAGAGAGGAGGTTACACTAGACAAATCACAGTCAAAACGAATAAACGTAGCAGACCGGCTATCTGTCCAGGCATTCCCCCAAATTAGAATTCTTTGAAATAGATTGCTATCAGCTAGTAATCCACCAAATCCTTCTCTGCTCACCCATGGAATCGCAAGATGTCCAGGATGAGACTGTTCAGGCGTCCGCAGCTTCCCCTTTGCAAGAACAAAGGTTACGCCGCTTCGCCCATGTCAAGCTCGCTGTATAGGGACTGAGCAGATCTGACGATCACCCAGCGACCCTCTCCACCGATTGACGAGGCCATATTCAAGCACAAGCTCTACTCGAGCTCGTTTCCGAACTCTTTCAAACTTCACTTTCAACTGCTTTCGCATGAAGTACCCCCGGACCGAGCTTGCTCTTCGGCCTGGCTCGAAAAGTAGCCAAAGGGCCCGGCATCTGGCATCTGCAGTCCACTTTGAACAGCTCGAGGCCTCCCCGTCCTGCTCCAGCAGCAACACGCGAGCCTCAGGCCCAGATCCGGCCCTCGAAATCCCAGGGTCGCCCGACACTTTGCGAGCCTCCCACAGGTGCTGTCCCCAGAAACGCCCGCACAACCACGCCCTTAACTATGGCTTTGGGCCCCGGCACTCGGCACTCGGCTGCGAAAAATAAAACGTGTGCCGTCGCACGTGGTCACATGGCCGCCCGCGCACTCCGCACGTCGCCCCGCCCCCGGATTTCCGCCCATGACTCGCATGACTCGCGGGTAAACCCGCCCGCCGCACATCATTACCCAAAACGGACACTTAAGTACCCGTCACAGGTGACACAGTGACTCACGACTCACGTCCCCCGCACGCAAAAACTCCAGCCCCAAGGGCGAGCCCTCGGAACCCCGTAACACTTCCGAACCTAAAATCGGGTTTGGGGTTTCTGAATTTTCGCTTCACGATCCGCAACTAAAAACACCACCCTGCCATACAAATATCGCCCGTACCGGCCACCCTACCCCGCAAAGTGCACCATTTCCGCCGCAGATCATCCGCTTCCGCGCCCCGGCAACTTCTCGGTCTTGCATCCCCCATCTTCCCAGCCACCATTTTACCAATCCCGGTATTCTCCCGCCCACTTTCCCCACTCCGAACACTTGTCCGATTTCTCGTACTTCAAAATTGATGTTTAGGTACCATATCACTACCTTCCACCATACTAACAACACACATCCATACACTCAACATATACTCCCACAGAATAAACAAACACAACCTCCGCAATCCGCCAACCATTACCAACGGAAATTACCGGATATTGTACAACTATTTCTAGACCAGTGTGGGTATTTCCGCCGCAGGGCCCGGAGCACCCGAAACGGCCATGTCACCACCCCAAATCGCCGATTCCACCCCCGGGGACCCCGCCAACCGCCCCGTTTCTCAGCTCCAACGAATCGAGCCGTCCGAACTCCATCCACTGCCACCATAAAAACCCACACCTGCCATACAAACTTCCGACCCTACCCCCCCAGCCCGACACCACACCACCCTATTTTCCACCATCCACACCCCCCATACACCAACTTTTGCCAGTGGTTTTCGAAACTACCCTGCAAACCACCCCCACACACACCCTAACACCCCCCGGTTGCCATACAAAAAGTTTCCCAAAAGTGTTCCTGAAGTTGTTTTGCCGGTCGTCTTTTCTGACTCCTCCCGTGACTGCTCCCGGGCCCTTGCCTCTGACTTCTTCTGTGTGTGACCGCTCCCGGGCCTTGTCACTAGCCACGCCCCTTCCCACAGCACCGACCTACCCAGGCTTGGTCCTACATACCCTTTTTTTTTTTACGATCTTTCGGTTGCGGCCATATCCACAAGAAAGCACCGTTTCCCGTCCGATCAACTGTAGTTAAGCTTGTGAGAGCCTGACCGAGTAGTGTAGTGGGTGACCATACGCGAAACTCAGGTGCTGCAATCTCTTTTTTTTTTATTTTTTTTGCCAAAATCCCAGATTTCCCCAGAACAGCCCGCACCAGGGTTCGAATCCAGGCCAGATTAATTTTTTGTACGGGCGAGATCATGAAAAAGACATGTGACATATATCGCCACCTACGTGACATACTGTATTTTTTTTGGTTTTTCGCCACAAACAAAGACTGAAAGAGTGAAAATTTTCAACGTCGACGTCGACGTCGGTTTTGGGCCATCGCAAAGAGCCTCCAAATGGGTATTTCCAAGACCTGGGGAGACCAAAAGTGGTCCGATTTCAACACAACTGGTTCACACACCACCATAACAGACCCCGACAAGAACAATTGACCACCTTACAGTGCACCAACACGCACCCCCAGAGAGAAATCAGCACCCGAAGCACGCAGACATCGACTAATGCAAGAGTGACAAGAATGGATGATCCCGCCTCAAGAGGGATGGAAGGTACATCAAGCAATGAAGAAACAGACCAATTGACCTCCGCAGATTACACAGGTACAACAATCATGGCTATATCTCTAGAACTCGTCAAGATGTCTCCAGGATCACTACTTTTTGGCATCAAAAGTTGATGAGATCGAGCAAGTAACAAGACAAAGCGACAACTAAAACAAGACAATACACCACAATACAATACAAGAACAACTACAGCTTCCACTCCCACAGCTCAAAACCTCAGAATACTAAACCACATCCCCCAAAAAAACAAACCAACACTCTCTTGCACTTTACAACAAATCCTTATACACATAAACCCAACAACCTCTTTTGTAGCCGCCTCTTACATCAGCATTCATCAGCATTTGTAATCCAATCTCCAATCTCCAATCTCCAATCCCAATCCCAAACCCTAACTCTAACTCTATCTTGCATGCCACCCTCGTTCCACACTTTCTCACCACTCCTCCCACAGTTTCCCACCACCACCCATTGAAACCACCGTAGCAGACGCACGCATGCATCGGAAAAACTCGTCTTTTTCGCCGCACGCAAAATGCGCGAATTAAAAAAGCGAAAAAAAAGAAAAACTTTTTCATCGTAAACAAACAACTTTTCTTCTTCTCGCTTCTTTCGCCTTCCAATTCCCCTCTTCCAAGTTTTCCATATATAAACCAGCCTCTTCCAAAACCATCCCCCTTGTCTTCCCAATTCCCAATGCCACCAACAGGAGATGCCCGTGTGGGTATTCTCTGGTTATCGTCCCAAGGCAAAGAGGCAGCAGAGCAGCAGAGCAGAGCAACAGTGCAACA
>NC_088962.1:1490000-1495000 GCF_010111755.1 Nakaseomyces glabratus
CGTGTCCCACATACTGATATGGCCTACAATTTCAAGTTAACTCAAAAACGAGTATCACTCACTACCAAACACAATGTGTTTGAGAAGGAAATGACGCTCAAACAGGCATGCCCCCCGGAATACCAGAGGGCGCAATGTGCGTTCAAAGATTCGATGATTCACGGAATTCTGCAATTCACATTACGTATCGCATTTCGCTGCGTTCTTCATCGATGCGAGAACCAAGAGATCCATTGTTGAAAGTTTTGAAGTTGTTTTCTACTAAAAGAAATCTTGTGTTGACTGAATTAGTTTAAAAAAATATTTGTTTGTGTTTGCATCCACTGGGAGAACTCCCCCCCGAAAGAGAGCGTTCCCCCAACGAACAAAAGAATAGTAGTAAAGTAAACTCCACTGTGTGTAGTAATTAGAAAGTGTCGAGTCGTGTGATAAAACACCTCCTTTGGAATAGAGAGATCCACGCACACTCCCAGGTCTTTGTCGGCTCCCTCCCCCCACTGCAGAACACCCACCAACCGCGCACTTAAGCGCAGGCAGGAGAAATAGCATTCACAGCAGAGAAAATATTTTAGGAGCCTCCTGAGTGTCTACACTGGTCCTCCCCAGAGATGTCTCTCTCCGAGCTCAGACAAATCAATTAAATTTCTTTAATGATCCTTCCGCAGGTTCACCTACGGAAACCTTGTTACGACTTTTAGTTCCTCTAAATGACCAAGTTTGACCAGATTCTCCGCTCTGAAGTGGAGTCGCCCCCTCTTCTAAGCAGATCCTGAGGCCTCACTAAGCCATTCAATCGGTACTAGCGACGGGCGGTGTGTACAAAGGGCAGGGACGTAATCAACGCAAGCTGATGACTTGCGCTTACTAGGAATTCCTCGTTGAAGAGCAATAATTACAATGCTCTATCCCCAGCACGACGGAGTTTCACAAGATTACCAAGACCTCTCGGCCAAGGTTAGACTCGCTGGCTCCGTCAGTGTAGCGCGCGTGCGGCCCAGAACGTCTAAGGGCATCACAGACCTGTTATTGCCTCAAACTTCCATCGGCTTGAAACCGATAGTCCCTCTAAGAAGTGGACAACCAGCAAATGCTAGCACCACTATTTAGTAGGTTAAGGTCTCGTTCGTTATCGCAATTAAGCAGACAAATCACTCCACCAACTAAGAACGGCCATGCACCACCACCCACAAAATCAAGAAAGAGCTCTCAATCTGTCAATCCTTATTGTGTCTGGACCTGGTGAGTTTCCCCGTGTTGAGTCAAATTAAGCCGCAGGCTCCACTCCTGGTGGTGCCCTTCCGTCAATTCCTTTAAGTTTCAGCCTTGCGACCATACTCCCCCCAGAACCCAAAGACTTTGATTTCTCGTAAGGTGCCGAGTGGGTCACTAAAAAAACACCACCCGATCCCTAGTCGGCATAGTTTATGGTTAAGACTACGACGGTATCTGATCATCTTCGATCCCCTAACTTTCGTTCTTGATTAATGAAAACGTCCTTGGCAAATGCTTTCGCAGTAGTTAGTCTTCAATAAATCCAAGAATTTCACCTCTGACAATTGAATACTGATGCCCCCGACCGTCCCTATTAATCATTACGATGGTCCTAGAAACCAACAAAATAGAACCAAACGTCCTATTCCATTATTCCATGCTAATATATTCGAGCAATACGCCTGCTTTGAACACTCTAATTTTTTCAAAGTAAAAGTCCTGGTTCGCCGCCAAGCCACAAGGACTTGGGGTTAGCCAGAAGGAAAGGCCCGGGTGCATTCCAGTACACGAAAAAATCGGACCGGCCACCCAGGCCCAAAGTTCAACTACGAGCTTTTTAACTGCAACAACTTTAATATACGCTATTGGAGCTGGAATTACCGCGGCTGCTGGCACCAGACTTGCCCTCCAATTGTTCCTCGTTAAGGTATTTACATTGTACTCATTCCAATTACAAGACCCGAATGGGCCCTGTATCGTTATTTATTGTCACTACCTCCCTGTGTCAGGATTGGGTAATTTGCGCGCCTGCTGCCTTCCTTGGATGTGGTAGCCGTTTCTCAGGCTCCCTCTCCGGAATCGAACCCTTATTCCCCGTTACCCGTTGAAACCATGGTAGGCCACTATCCTACCATCGAAAGTTGATAGGGCAGAAATTTGAATGAACCATCGCCAGCACAAGGCCATGCGATTCGAAAAGTTATTATGAATCATCAAAAAGTCCGAAGACATTGATTTTTTATCTAATAAATACATCTCTTCCAAGAGGTCGAGATTTTAAGCATGTATTAGCTCTAGAATTACCACAGTTATACCATGTAGTAAAGGAACTATCAAATAAACGATAACTGATTTAATGAGCCATTCGCAGTTTCACTGTATAAATTGCTTATACTTAGACATGCATGGCTTAATCTTTGAGACAAGCATATGACTACTGGCAGGATCAACCAGATAACTATCTTGAAAGTATGTTCTCCGAGGGGTTGTCGAAGACTAGCCTCAACACCCCCCCAGAAAACACCCTCGTAGATATTGAATGTTAACTCGTTGAAACAACGAATTAAGCACAGATCACAAGGAAAGAAAAACAATTACCTTGTCTCTCTCTCCTCTGCCCGCAAAAGCAGACACCACCAGGCAGAAATTCACCCAGCAGCAGCCCACCCTGCAAGCACTAAGTTCTCTAATCACTTAATTCTTGCCATAGCACTCTTTGAGTTCCTCATGCAGAGAGTCCACCAAACACTGTCCCGGTGTTTCACAGAACAAAGGTTTGATATCACCCGCAAGAGAGGAGGTTACACTAGACAAATCACAGTCAAAACGAATAAACGTAGCAGACCGGCTATCTGTCCAGGCATTCCCCCAAATTAGAATTCTTTGAAATAGATTGCTATCAGCTAGTAATCCACCAAATCCTTCTCTGCTCACCCATGGAATCGCAAGATGTCCAGGATGAGACTGTTCAGGCGTCCGCAGCTTCCCCTTTGCAAGAACAAAGGTTACGCCGCTTCGCCCATGTCAAGCTCGCTGTATAGGGACTGAGCAGATCTGACGATCACCCAGCGACCCTCTCCACCGATTGACGAGGCCATATTCAAGCACAAGCTCTACTCGAGCTCGTTTCCGAACTCTTTCAAACTTCACTTTCAACTGCTTTCGCATGAAGTACCCCCGGACCGAGCTTGCTCTTCGGCCTGGCTCGAAAAGTAGCCAAAGGGCCCGGCATCTGGCATCTGCAGTCCACTTTGAACAGCTCGAGGCCTCCCCGTCCTGCTCCAGCAGCAACACGCGAGCCTCAGGCCCAGATCCGGCCCTCGAAATCCCAGGGTCGCCCGACACTTTGCGAGCCTCCCACAGGTGCTGTCCCCAGAAACGCCCGCACAACCACGCCCTTAACTATGGCTTTGGGCCCCGGCACTCGGCACTCGGCTGCGAAAAATAAAACGTGTGCCGTCGCACGTGGTCACATGGCCGCCCGCGCACTCCGCACGTCGCCCCGCCCCCGGATTTCCGCCCATGACTCGCATGACTCGCGGGTAAACCCGCCCGCCGCACATCATTACCCAAAACGGACACTTAAGTACCCGTCACAGGTGACACAGTGACTCACGACTCACGTCCCCCGCACGCAAAAACTCCAGCCCCAAGGGCGAGCCCTCGGAACCCCGTAACACTTCCGAACCTAAAATCGGGTTTGGGGTTTCTGAATTTTCGCTTCACGATCCGCAACTAAAAACACCACCCTGCCATACAAATATCGCCCGTACCGGCCACCCTACCCCGCAAAGTGCACCATTTCCGCCGCAGATCATCCGCTTCCGCGCCCCGGCAACTTCTCGGTCTTGCATCCCCCATCTTCCCAGCCACCATTTTACCAATCCCGGTATTCTCCCGCCCACTTTCCCCACTCCGAACACTTGTCCGATTTCTCGTACTTCAAAATTGATGTTTAGGTACCATATCACTACCTTCCACCATACTAACAACACACATCCATACACTCAACATATACTCCCACAGAATAAACAAACACAACCTCCGCAATCCGCCAACCATTACCAACGGAAATTACCGGATATTGTACAACTATTTCTAGACCAGTGTGGGTATTTCCGCCGCAGGGCCCGGAGCACCCGAAACGGCCATGTCACCACCCCAAATCGCCGATTCCACCCCCGGGGACCCCGCCAACCGCCCCGTTTCTCAGCTCCAACGAATCGAGCCGTCCGAACTCCATCCACTGCCACCATAAAAACCCACACCTGCCATACAAACTTCCGACCCTACCCCCCCAGCCCGACACCACACCACCCTATTTTCCACCATCCACACCCCCCATACACCAACTTTTGCCAGTGGTTTTCGAAACTACCCTGCAAACCACCCCCACACACACCCTAACACCCCCCGGTTGCCATACAAAAAGTTTCCCAAAAGTGTTCCTGAAGTTGTTTTGCCGGTCGTCTTTTCTGACTCCTCCCGTGACTGCTCCCGGGCCCTTGCCTCTGACTTCTTCTGTGTGTGACCGCTCCCGGGCCTTGTCACTAGCCACGCCCCTTCCCACAGCACCGACCTACCCAGGCTTGGTCCTACATACCCTTTTTTTTTTTACGATCTTTCGGTTGCGGCCATATCCACAAGAAAGCACCGTTTCCCGTCCGATCAACTGTAGTTAAGCTTGTGAGAGCCTGACCGAGTAGTGTAGTGGGTGACCATACGCGAAACTCAGGTGCTGCAATCTCTTTTTTTTTTATTTTTTTTGCCAAAATCCCAGATTTCCCCAGAACAGCCCGCACCAGGGTTCGAATCCAGGCCAGATTAATTTTTTGTACGGGCGAGATCATGAAAAAGACATGTGACATATATCGCCACCTACGTGACATACTGTATTTTTTTTGGTTTTTCGCCACAAACAAAGACTGAAAGAGTGAAAATTTTCAACGTCGACGTCGACGTCGGTTTTGGGCCATCGCAAAGAGCCTCCAAATGGGTATTTCCAAGAC
>NC_088962.1:1502500-1507500 GCF_010111755.1 Nakaseomyces glabratus
GGCAAATGCTTTCGCAGTAGTTAGTCTTCAATAAATCCAAGAATTTCACCTCTGACAATTGAATACTGATGCCCCCGACCGTCCCTATTAATCATTACGATGGTCCTAGAAACCAACAAAATAGAACCAAACGTCCTATTCCATTATTCCATGCTAATATATTCGAGCAATACGCCTGCTTTGAACACTCTAATTTTTTCAAAGTAAAAGTCCTGGTTCGCCGCCAAGCCACAAGGACTTGGGGTTAGCCAGAAGGAAAGGCCCGGGTGCATTCCAGTACACGAAAAAATCGGACCGGCCACCCAGGCCCAAAGTTCAACTACGAGCTTTTTAACTGCAACAACTTTAATATACGCTATTGGAGCTGGAATTACCGCGGCTGCTGGCACCAGACTTGCCCTCCAATTGTTCCTCGTTAAGGTATTTACATTGTACTCATTCCAATTACAAGACCCGAATGGGCCCTGTATCGTTATTTATTGTCACTACCTCCCTGTGTCAGGATTGGGTAATTTGCGCGCCTGCTGCCTTCCTTGGATGTGGTAGCCGTTTCTCAGGCTCCCTCTCCGGAATCGAACCCTTATTCCCCGTTACCCGTTGAAACCATGGTAGGCCACTATCCTACCATCGAAAGTTGATAGGGCAGAAATTTGAATGAACCATCGCCAGCACAAGGCCATGCGATTCGAAAAGTTATTATGAATCATCAAAAAGTCCGAAGACATTGATTTTTTATCTAATAAATACATCTCTTCCAAGAGGTCGAGATTTTAAGCATGTATTAGCTCTAGAATTACCACAGTTATACCATGTAGTAAAGGAACTATCAAATAAACGATAACTGATTTAATGAGCCATTCGCAGTTTCACTGTATAAATTGCTTATACTTAGACATGCATGGCTTAATCTTTGAGACAAGCATATGACTACTGGCAGGATCAACCAGATAACTATCTTGAAAGTATGTTCTCCGAGGGGTTGTCGAAGACTAGCCTCAACACCCCCCCAGAAAACACCCTCGTAGATATTGAATGTTAACTCGTTGAAACAACGAATTAAGCACAGATCACAAGGAAAGAAAAACAATTACCTTGTCTCTCTCTCCTCTGCCCGCAAAAGCAGACACCACCAGGCAGAAATTCACCCAGCAGCAGCCCACCCTGCAAGCACTAAGTTCTCTAATCACTTAATTCTTGCCATAGCACTCTTTGAGTTCCTCATGCAGAGAGTCCACCAAACACTGTCCCGGTGTTTCACAGAACAAAGGTTTGATATCACCCGCAAGAGAGGAGGTTACACTAGACAAATCACAGTCAAAACGAATAAACGTAGCAGACCGGCTATCTGTCCAGGCATTCCCCCAAATTAGAATTCTTTGAAATAGATTGCTATCAGCTAGTAATCCACCAAATCCTTCTCTGCTCACCCATGGAATCGCAAGATGTCCAGGATGAGACTGTTCAGGCGTCCGCAGCTTCCCCTTTGCAAGAACAAAGGTTACGCCGCTTCGCCCATGTCAAGCTCGCTGTATAGGGACTGAGCAGATCTGACGATCACCCAGCGACCCTCTCCACCGATTGACGAGGCCATATTCAAGCACAAGCTCTACTCGAGCTCGTTTCCGAACTCTTTCAAACTTCACTTTCAACTGCTTTCGCATGAAGTACCCCCGGACCGAGCTTGCTCTTCGGCCTGGCTCGAAAAGTAGCCAAAGGGCCCGGCATCTGGCATCTGCAGTCCACTTTGAACAGCTCGAGGCCTCCCCGTCCTGCTCCAGCAGCAACACGCGAGCCTCAGGCCCAGATCCGGCCCTCGAAATCCCAGGGTCGCCCGACACTTTGCGAGCCTCCCACAGGTGCTGTCCCCAGAAACGCCCGCACAACCACGCCCTTAACTATGGCTTTGGGCCCCGGCACTCGGCACTCGGCTGCGAAAAATAAAACGTGTGCCGTCGCACGTGGTCACATGGCCGCCCGCGCACTCCGCACGTCGCCCCGCCCCCGGATTTCCGCCCATGACTCGCATGACTCGCGGGTAAACCCGCCCGCCGCACATCATTACCCAAAACGGACACTTAAGTACCCGTCACAGGTGACACAGTGACTCACGACTCACGTCCCCCGCACGCAAAAACTCCAGCCCCAAGGGCGAGCCCTCGGAACCCCGTAACACTTCCGAACCTAAAATCGGGTTTGGGGTTTCTGAATTTTCGCTTCACGATCCGCAACTAAAAACACCACCCTGCCATACAAATATCGCCCGTACCGGCCACCCTACCCCGCAAAGTGCACCATTTCCGCCGCAGATCATCCGCTTCCGCGCCCCGGCAACTTCTCGGTCTTGCATCCCCCATCTTCCCAGCCACCATTTTACCAATCCCGGTATTCTCCCGCCCACTTTCCCCACTCCGAACACTTGTCCGATTTCTCGTACTTCAAAATTGATGTTTAGGTACCATATCACTACCTTCCACCATACTAACAACACACATCCATACACTCAACATATACTCCCACAGAATAAACAAACACAACCTCCGCAATCCGCCAACCATTACCAACGGAAATTACCGGATATTGTACAACTATTTCTAGACCAGTGTGGGTATTTCCGCCGCAGGGCCCGGAGCACCCGAAACGGCCATGTCACCACCCCAAATCGCCGATTCCACCCCCGGGGACCCCGCCAACCGCCCCGTTTCTCAGCTCCAACGAATCGAGCCGTCCGAACTCCATCCACTGCCACCATAAAAACCCACACCTGCCATACAAACTTCCGACCCTACCCCCCCAGCCCGACACCACACCACCCTATTTTCCACCATCCACACCCCCCATACACCAACTTTTGCCAGTGGTTTTCGAAACTACCCTGCAAACCACCCCCACACACACCCTAACACCCCCCGGTTGCCATACAAAAAGTTTCCCAAAAGTGTTCCTGAAGTTGTTTTGCCGGTCGTCTTTTCTGACTCCTCCCGTGACTGCTCCCGGGCCCTTGCCTCTGACTTCTTCTGTGTGTGACCGCTCCCGGGCCTTGTCACTAGCCACGCCCCTTCCCACAGCACCGACCTACCCAGGCTTGGTCCTACATACCCTTTTTTTTTTTACGATCTTTCGGTTGCGGCCATATCCACAAGAAAGCACCGTTTCCCGTCCGATCAACTGTAGTTAAGCTTGTGAGAGCCTGACCGAGTAGTGTAGTGGGTGACCATACGCGAAACTCAGGTGCTGCAATCTCTTTTTTTTTTATTTTTTTTGCCAAAATCCCAGATTTCCCCAGAACAGCCCGCACCAGGGTTCGAATCCAGGCCAGATTAATTTTTTGTACGGGCGAGATCATGAAAAAGACATGTGACATATATCGCCACCTACGTGACATACTGTATTTTTTTTGGTTTTTCGCCACAAACAAAGACTGAAAGAGTGAAAATTTTCAACGTCGACGTCGACGTCGGTTTTGGGCCATCGCAAAGAGCCTCCAAATGGGTATTTCCAAGACCTGGGGAGACCAAAAGTGGTCCGATTTCAACACAACTGGTTCACACACCACCATAACAGACCCCGACAAGAACAATTGACCACCTTACAGTGCACCAACACGCACCCCCAGAGAGAAATCAGCACCCGAAGCACGCAGACATCGACTAATGCAAGAGTGACAAGAATGGATGATCCCGCCTCAAGAGGGATGGAAGGTACATCAAGCAATGAAGAAACAGACCAATTGACCTCCGCAGATTACGCAGGTACAACAATCATGGCTATATCTCTAGAACTCGTCAAGATGTCTCCAGGATCACTACTTTTTGGCATCAAAAGTTGATGAGATCGAGCAAGTAACAAGACAAAGCGACAACTAAAACAAGACAATACACCACAATACAATACAAGAACAACTACAGCTTCCACTCCCACAGCTCAAAACCTCAGAATACTAAACCACATCCCCCAAAAAAACAAACCAACACTCTCTTGCACTTTACAACAAATCCTTATACACATAAACCCAACAACCTCTTTTGTAGCCGCCTCTTACATCAGCATTCATCAGCATTTGTAATCCAATCTCCAATCTCCAATCTCCAATCCCAATCCCAAACCCTAACTCTAACTCTATCTTGCATGCCACCCTCGTTCCACACTTTCTCACCACTCCTCCCACAGTTTCCCACCACCACCCATTGAAACCACCGTAGCAGACGCACGCATGCATCGGAAAAACTCGTCTTTTTCGCCGCACGCAAAATGCGCGAATTAAAAAAGCGAAAAAAAAGAAAAACTTTTTCATCGTAAACAAACAACTTTTCTTCTTCTCGCTTCTTTCGCCTTCCAATTCCCCTCTTCCAAGTTTTCCATATATAAACCAGCCTCTTCCAAAACCATCCCCCTTGTCTTCCCAATTCCCAATGCCACCAACAGGAGATGCCCGTGTGGGTATTCTCTGGTTATCGTCCCAAGGCAAAGAGGCAGCAGAGCAGCAGAGCAGAGCAACAGTGCAACAGTGCAAAGTGCAAAGTGCAGCAGTACATACTAACAAAATACAACAATTCAAACCAACCACCGCAAATACATACCCCTCCCCCCATTGACAACCACACCACCGTGTTCCCCGCAAAATTCTACACACATCCCATATCTCCCAAATTTTTCACTTTTTCCACCATTTCCCGCCCCCCAGCACTACCACAATACCACCTACCCGCCCATCCATATCACTCCCACACCACCCATGTCACCACCCCCTCACTCGTCACATGACACTCCACACGTACTCCACTCCGGCACCCCGCACTCCCCCCTGAATCACCCCATGACTCACCCCGCACTCCACGACTCACCCGCCCTGAATCACCCCCATACGCTCAAACACCGCTCAAACACCGCTCCACCCCTCCACCTCACCCTTGGCACGAATACCCAGAGATACCACACGTGCTCTCCTTCGTAGATGTAGATGTAGGACCAGACGTAGCATACCCCCTCCAGCTCCCTCCCCC
>NC_088962.1:1512500-1528264 GCF_010111755.1 Nakaseomyces glabratus
CTGCAGAACACCCACCAACCGCGCACTTAAGCGCAGGCAGGAGAAATAGCATTCACAGCAGAGAAAATATTTTAGGAGCCTCCTGAGTGTCTACACTGGTCCTCCCCAGAGATGTCTCTCTCCGAGCTCAGACAAATCAATTAAATTTCTTTAATGATCCTTCCGCAGGTTCACCTACGGAAACCTTGTTACGACTTTTAGTTCCTCTAAATGACCAAGTTTGACCAGATTCTCCGCTCTGAAGTGGAGTCGCCCCCTCTTCTAAGCAGATCCTGAGGCCTCACTAAGCCATTCAATCGGTACTAGCGACGGGCGGTGTGTACAAAGGGCAGGGACGTAATCAACGCAAGCTGATGACTTGCGCTTACTAGGAATTCCTCGTTGAAGAGCAATAATTACAATGCTCTATCCCCAGCACGACGGAGTTTCACAAGATTACCAAGACCTCTCGGCCAAGGTTAGACTCGCTGGCTCCGTCAGTGTAGCGCGCGTGCGGCCCAGAACGTCTAAGGGCATCACAGACCTGTTATTGCCTCAAACTTCCATCGGCTTGAAACCGATAGTCCCTCTAAGAAGTGGACAACCAGCAAATGCTAGCACCACTATTTAGTAGGTTAAGGTCTCGTTCGTTATCGCAATTAAGCAGACAAATCACTCCACCAACTAAGAACGGCCATGCACCACCACCCACAAAATCAAGAAAGAGCTCTCAATCTGTCAATCCTTATTGTGTCTGGACCTGGTGAGTTTCCCCGTGTTGAGTCAAATTAAGCCGCAGGCTCCACTCCTGGTGGTGCCCTTCCGTCAATTCCTTTAAGTTTCAGCCTTGCGACCATACTCCCCCCAGAACCCAAAGACTTTGATTTCTCGTAAGGTGCCGAGTGGGTCACTAAAAAAACACCACCCGATCCCTAGTCGGCATAGTTTATGGTTAAGACTACGACGGTATCTGATCATCTTCGATCCCCTAACTTTCGTTCTTGATTAATGAAAACGTCCTTGGCAAATGCTTTCGCAGTAGTTAGTCTTCAATAAATCCAAGAATTTCACCTCTGACAATTGAATACTGATGCCCCCGACCGTCCCTATTAATCATTACGATGGTCCTAGAAACCAACAAAATAGAACCAAACGTCCTATTCCATTATTCCATGCTAATATATTCGAGCAATACGCCTGCTTTGAACACTCTAATTTTTTCAAAGTAAAAGTCCTGGTTCGCCGCCAAGCCACAAGGACTTGGGGTTAGCCAGAAGGAAAGGCCCGGGTGCATTCCAGTACACGAAAAAATCGGACCGGCCACCCAGGCCCAAAGTTCAACTACGAGCTTTTTAACTGCAACAACTTTAATATACGCTATTGGAGCTGGAATTACCGCGGCTGCTGGCACCAGACTTGCCCTCCAATTGTTCCTCGTTAAGGTATTTACATTGTACTCATTCCAATTACAAGACCCGAATGGGCCCTGTATCGTTATTTATTGTCACTACCTCCCTGTGTCAGGATTGGGTAATTTGCGCGCCTGCTGCCTTCCTTGGATGTGGTAGCCGTTTCTCAGGCTCCCTCTCCGGAATCGAACCCTTATTCCCCGTTACCCGTTGAAACCATGGTAGGCCACTATCCTACCATCGAAAGTTGATAGGGCAGAAATTTGAATGAACCATCGCCAGCACAAGGCCATGCGATTCGAAAAGTTATTATGAATCATCAAAAAGTCCGAAGACATTGATTTTTTATCTAATAAATACATCTCTTCCAAGAGGTCGAGATTTTAAGCATGTATTAGCTCTAGAATTACCACAGTTATACCATGTAGTAAAGGAACTATCAAATAAACGATAACTGATTTAATGAGCCATTCGCAGTTTCACTGTATAAATTGCTTATACTTAGACATGCATGGCTTAATCTTTGAGACAAGCATATGACTACTGGCAGGATCAACCAGATAACTATCTTGAAAGTATGTTCTCCGAGGGGTTGTCGAAGACTAGCCTCAACACCCCCCCAGAAAACACCCTCGTAGATATTGAATGTTAACTCGTTGAAACAACGAATTAAGCACAGATCACAAGGAAAGAAAAACAATTACCTTGTCTCTCTCTCCTCTGCCCGCAAAAGCAGACACCACCAGGCAGAAATTCACCCAGCAGCAGCCCACCCTGCAAGCACTAAGTTCTCTAATCACTTAATTCTTGCCATAGCACTCTTTGAGTTCCTCATGCAGAGAGTCCACCAAACACTGTCCCGGTGTTTCACAGAACAAAGGTTTGATATCACCCGCAAGAGAGGAGGTTACACTAGACAAATCACAGTCAAAACGAATAAACGTAGCAGACCGGCTATCTGTCCAGGCATTCCCCCAAATTAGAATTCTTTGAAATAGATTGCTATCAGCTAGTAATCCACCAAATCCTTCTCTGCTCACCCATGGAATCGCAAGATGTCCAGGATGAGACTGTTCAGGCGTCCGCAGCTTCCCCTTTGCAAGAACAAAGGTTACGCCGCTTCGCCCATGTCAAGCTCGCTGTATAGGGACTGAGCAGATCTGACGATCACCCAGCGACCCTCTCCACCGATTGACGAGGCCATATTCAAGCACAAGCTCTACTCGAGCTCGTTTCCGAACTCTTTCAAACTTCACTTTCAACTGCTTTCGCATGAAGTACCCCCGGACCGAGCTTGCTCTTCGGCCTGGCTCGAAAAGTAGCCAAAGGGCCCGGCATCTGGCATCTGCAGTCCACTTTGAACAGCTCGAGGCCTCCCCGTCCTGCTCCAGCAGCAACACGCGAGCCTCAGGCCCAGATCCGGCCCTCGAAATCCCAGGGTCGCCCGACACTTTGCGAGCCTCCCACAGGTGCTGTCCCCAGAAACGCCCGCACAACCACGCCCTTAACTATGGCTTTGGGCCCCGGCACTCGGCACTCGGCTGCGAAAAATAAAACGTGTGCCGTCGCACGTGGTCACATGGCCGCCCGCGCACTCCGCACGTCGCCCCGCCCCCGGATTTCCGCCCATGACTCGCATGACTCGCGGGTAAACCCGCCCGCCGCACATCATTACCCAAAACGGACACTTAAGTACCCGTCACAGGTGACACAGTGACTCACGACTCACGTCCCCCGCACGCAAAAACTCCAGCCCCAAGGGCGAGCCCTCGGAACCCCGTAACACTTCCGAACCTAAAATCGGGTTTGGGGTTTCTGAATTTTCGCTTCACGATCCGCAACTAAAAACACCACCCTGCCATACAAATATCGCCCGTACCGGCCACCCTACCCCGCAAAGTGCACCATTTCCGCCGCAGATCATCCGCTTCCGCGCCCCGGCAACTTCTCGGTCTTGCATCCCCCATCTTCCCAGCCACCATTTTACCAATCCCGGTATTCTCCCGCCCACTTTCCCCACTCCGAACACTTGTCCGATTTCTCGTACTTCAAAATTGATGTTTAGGTACCATATCACTACCTTCCACCATACTAACAACACACATCCATACACTCAACATATACTCCCACAGAATAAACAAACACAACCTCCGCAATCCGCCAACCATTACCAACGGAAATTACCGGATATTGTACAACTATTTCTAGACCAGTGTGGGTATTTCCGCCGCAGGGCCCGGAGCACCCGAAACGGCCATGTCACCACCCCAAATCGCCGATTCCACCCCCGGGGACCCCGCCAACCGCCCCGTTTCTCAGCTCCAACGAATCGAGCCGTCCGAACTCCATCCACTGCCACCATAAAAACCCACACCTGCCATACAAACTTCCGACCCTACCCCCCCAGCCCGACACCACACCACCCTATTTTCCACCATCCACACCCCCCATACACCAACTTTTGCCAGTGGTTTTCGAAACTACCCTGCAAACCACCCCCACACACACCCTAACACCCCCCGGTTGCCATACAAAAAGTTTCCCAAAAGTGTTCCTGAAGTTGTTTTGCCGGTCGTCTTTTCTGACTCCTCCCGTGACTGCTCCCGGGCCTTGTCACTAGCCACACCCCTTCCCACAGCACCGACCTACCCAGGCTTGGTCCTACATACCCTTTTTTTTTTTACGATCTTTCGGTTGCGGCCATATCCACAAGAAAGCACCGTTTCCCGTCCGATCAACTGTAGTTAAGCTTGTGAGAGCCTGACCGAGTAGTGTAGTGGGTGACCATACGCGAAACTCAGGTGCTGCAATCTCTTTTTTTTTTATTTTTTTTGCCAAAATCCCAGATTTCCCCAGAACAGCCCGCACCAGGGTTCGAATCCAGGCCAGATTAATTTTTTGTACGGGCGAGATCATGAAAAAGACATGTGACATATATCGCCACCTACGTGACATACTGTATTTTTTTTGGTTTTTCGCCACAAACAAAGACTGAAAGAGTGAAAATTTTCAACGTCGACGTCGACGTCGGTTTTGGGCCATCGCAAAGAGCCTCCAAATGGGTATTTCCAAGACCTGGGGAGACCAAAAGTGGTCCGATTTCAACACAACTGGTTCACACACCACCATAACAGACCCCGACAAGAACAATTGACCACCTTACAGTGCACCAACACGCACCCCCAGAGAGAAATCAGCACCCGAAGCACGCAGACATCGACTAATGCAAGAGTGACAAGAATGGATGATCCCGCCTCAAGAGGGATGGAAGGTACATCAAGCAATGAAGAAACAGACCAATTGACCTCCGCAGATTACACAGGTACAACAATCATGGCTATATCTCTAGAACTCGTCAAGATGTCTCCAGGATCACTACTTTTTGGCATCAAAAGTTGATGAGATCGAGCAAGTAACAAGACAAAGCGACAACTAAAACAAGACAATACACCACAATACAATACAAGAACAACTACAGCTTCCACTCCCACAGCTCAAAACCTCAGAATACTAAACCACATCCCCCAAAAAAACAAACCAACACTCTCTTGCACTTTACAACAAATCCTTATACACATAAACCCAACAACCTCTTTTGTAGCCGCCTCTTACATCAGCATTCATCAGCATTTGTAATCCAATCTCCAATCTCCAATCTCCAATCCCAATCCCAAACCCTAACTCTAACTCTATCTTGCATGCCACCCTCGTTCCACACTTTCTCACCAATCTCCCTATAGGTTCTCACTATACACTAAAGTACGTAATATCGTATTGAAATTATACTGGTTCCTATTTTTTCAACAGGAAATACATTGAGTGGCTGAAAACAGTAGTTCGACGATTTGATTATTAAGATCTCATCTCACTAATGCATAAAGTTAGTTATATTAGTCTAGTATATTTTATATGGCTTTAAGAAGTGATCTTTAAGTATAATCAAAATAAAATTATGAAGGATATATTTAAGTATTTATTTGATATAGTTGATGTTTTAACATATAAATATATCCCCAACGAACTAGTACAAAAGGTATCATTTTTGCTCATGAAAATGTAAAATATAAAGAATAAGAAGCGAAAGATTTAGAATTGTATAACCCGGTTAACGAAAGAACTCAGTTGATATTTAAAAGTTTGGCCCTCGTTATACAATCTTACAGTGTGTTATGATTCAAATAAAGGATAAAGAGAGAAGTATTGGTAATAAAAATACCATACCGACAGTCGATTGCTTAACAGCAGAACCTCTGTAGACAGATGGCGTAGGTTGGTTTGGAACTGCTGTATTAGGCTTATTCTGTGATGACACATTGTTATTGGCTCCACTTCTTGAACTACCTGATTGCACAACACTTGGAGATTGCGCGATATTGTTCGATAAACTAGAAGGAGAAGTTGATGGACGACTGGCACTACTGTTAACGGATCCATTATTATTGTTACCGCCGTTACCGCCATTGCCTGGGGTTGGAGTGTTACCGCCGTTACCGCCATTGCCTGGGGTTGGAGTGTTACCGCCGTTACCACCATTGCCTGGGGTTGGAGTGTTACCGCCGTTGCCGCCGTTACCGCCGTTACCACCATTGCCTGGGGTTGGAGTGTTACCGCCGTTGCCGCCGTTACCGCCGTTACCACCATTGCCTGGGGTCGGAGTGTTGCCGCCGTTACCGCCGTTACCGCCGTTACCGCCGTTACCGCCGTTACCGCCGTTACCGCCGTTACCGCCGTTACCGCCGTTACCGCCGTTACCGCCGTTACCGCCGCCGTTACCGCCATTGCCTGGGGTTGGAGTGTTACCGCCGTTACCACCATTGCCTGGGGTTGGAGTGTTGCCGCCGTTACTGCCGTTACCGCCGTTACCACCATTGCCTGGGGTTGGAGTGTTACCGCCGTTGCCGCCGTTACCGCCGTTACCACCATTGCCTGGGGTTGGAGTGTTACCGCCGTTACCGCCGTTACCGCCGTTACCACCATTGCCTGGGGTTGGAGTGTTACCGCCGTTGCCGCCGTTACCGCCGTTACCACCATTGCCTGGGGTTGGAGTGTTGCCGCCGTTACCGCCGTTACCGCCGTTACCGCCGTTACCGCCGTTACCGCCGTTACCGCCGTTGCCACCGTTACCACCATTGCCTGGGGTTGGAGTGTTACCGCCATTACCACCATTGCCTGGGGTTGGAGTAATTGTAGTTGTAACTGTAGTAATTATACCATTGGTCAAAGTGACTGTCTTTGTGGAAACCAATGGGCTTACAGGAATACTTCCAGATGGTGTATTGGAAATAATGGTAACAGTGTCACTACTTGGCTTGCTACCCGTTAGGGTGATAGTGGTTGTGCCGGTACGGGTATGACCATCGGAGTCAGTGGATGGGAAGAAGGAGACGATGTCAGTTTCAGTGGTTGTACTCTTTGTGACAGTAGTTGTGTAAGGTGGTGGCAAAGAGAATGTCTCAGTGTTACCATCATTACCACCTCCACTAGGAGATGTTGGTGTTACAGTAACTGTAACAGTTGTGATACTTCCATTTGTCAAAGTAATTGTTTTTGTGGTCACTGATACAGAAACGGAAGGCGATGGAGATGGAGATGGCTTTGGACTTGGAGATGGGGATGGAGATGGAGATGGTTTAGGACTTGGTGATGGGGATGGAGATGGAGATGGGGATGGAGATGGTGATGGGGATGGAGATGGAGATGGGGATGGAGATGGTTTAGGACTTGGTGATGGAGATGGAGATGGGGATGGAGATGGAGATGGGGATGGAGATGGTTTAGGACTTGGTGATGGGGATGGTGATGGAGATGGCTTTGGACTTGGACTTGGTGATGGAGAAGGAGATAGTGATGAAGATGGAATATAAGAAGAATTGCTTGGATATGGGGGTGGAGATGGTTTAGGACTTGGTGATGGGGATGGGGATGGGGATGGGGATGGAGATGGAGATGGGGATGGGGATGGGGATGGGGATGGAGATGGAGATGGGGATGGGGATGGAGATGGAGATGGTTTAGGACTTGGTGATGGGGATGGGGATGGGGATGGTTTAGGACTTGGTGATGGGGATGGGGATGGGGATGGAGATGGAGATGGGGATGGAGATGGGGATGGAGATGGAGATGGAGATGGGGATGGAGATGGGGATGGAGATGGAGATGGTTTAGGACTTGGTGATGGGGATGGAGATGGAGATGGGGATGGAGATGGTGATGGGGATGGAGATGGGGATGGTTTAGGACTTGGTGATGGGGATGGAGATGGAGATGGGGATGGAGATGGGGATGGGGAAGGTTTAGGACTTGGTGATGGGGATGGTGATGGGGATGGAGATGGAGATGGAGATGGAGATGGTTTAGGACTTGGAGATGGGGATGGTGATGGGGATGGTGTTGGTTTTGGGTAGTAACAAGTGTTACCTAATGGATCAAAAAATCCACCCTTACATTCCATACTCGACGAAGGTTGAACAGAACAAGGAGTAGCTATGTAGTAAACAGTCTTTGTAACTGGCAGGATATTTTCTGCAGGCTTGGTAGTAATGTACTTCGTACTATAAGTTGTGGTAGAATCGATACTTCTGCAAGTTGTTTCATAATCAATCAAGGCCGGACAGGCATTTGATGTATCAGGAACCGAAAATAAATAGCCAGTGAAGTCTGTGATACGTGTAGGCGCACCATTAACGGTAAAGGAAAGATCCAACTCGGAGTCTTTACCGATGTTATTATAGAACATCCTGATTGGATAGTAAATGTCTTTTTCAAGATTCACACTCACCTTATTCTTGGAATGGTCAACATGCCAAATGTCATATGCAACATATTCTCCTAAATTGTCTTTGCTTTGCTCTCTCTTACAACAATCAAATGCATTTCCAGCACCAAAATTGATATACAATAGATCATCCGCAGTAACATAAAATGTGTGAATACCAGAAACTTTGGGTTTGAAGTAACCGTACATTAATAGTGTGAAGTTGGAAACAGTCAAAGGCTTGTCATAGTTAAAGTTTGCAGGTAGCTTGTCATATAAAGGAACACACACCTTTGGAACACTGTATTTGTAGTTTAAACGACCTGTAACACCATTCACTTTTGCAAACATGGTTTGCTTCTTATATCCAGTACGAGGGTACTCTGGGTTAACATAGGATGGATCGAAACAGTTTGGAGGATTACCAGGAACCATAGGATAAGTATATAGTTCCATAGTTAGACCGTTTAGAGGGGTAGTGACTTCTGGGGAACATCCGACAGGGTATCCAATTGGATTACTTTGAACCGCTGATCTCTTACCTAAAAATGATAAGTCTATATCATCAGCAATTACCCACTGTAATGCCAGCAGGTAGCTGACAACTAACCAATTCCACATAATTGATATATTAATAATTTGCTTAACAGTACAGTACTTTTTGGTGTACGGGTTTGAACTAATCTGTTATTGCTGTTATTATAAAAGGGTAGCAAAAGAAAAAAGAAGATAATTTTGTTATCTCGAAATATTTGGTCCCTTATATATTATTCTTTTCTATAGTCAGATTATTTTTTGATTATGTTGTTGTAAGGCAAAAATTGACTTGTAAATATTAGTCAGAAATTCCTTAGGTACAATAAAAATCAATCCTTTAATTACATGCTAATTCAACACTAATGTGCTTTACTATTATTACCTAATGAAGAGGCAAAAAAAAAACTTACTATTGTGTAATATGATTGTCTTGTGTCTGCGTGAAATCTATTTTTAGAGATGAGTTGTCATAGTCAGCTATTAAGTTTTGCAATTGCTATTAATTTTTGTAATTAAAAATCCCTGTGTTTATTTGAATCATAACAAAAGACGCCAAATTTTTTGACCTTAATGATCTGACAGGCACCAGACCTCTTTTATTTTGACTGTTAATAATGATTAGTATGAAACAATCATTTAAACGATGATGCAACCATGATGCAACAGTCACAATGCTATGAAAGGTTAATTTAATAATGGTTTTTTTAAATCATAGCTTAATCGACACCATAACCAGAGGAAACATGATTTAGCTGATATTCTGAGACAACAAGAAGAATTATAAGCAGATCTTCCTATATGATGTTTCATGTAGCTTATCTCCTTTAGGATAGAGAACCAAAACTATGTGCTCTTAATTATTGGGCACCAGCTATCTAGTTCATGTAAATCAATATTGCCAAGCAAAACTATTAGGTAAACTAATAAAATCAGAGTAAATCATTTATATTTCATTTTCGCGTCTGGTAAGTGCTACTAGGTGAATTATGTGGGTTCAAATGATCTGATTCAAATTATGTTCATAATTTGTTAGCAAAGTTATATTTAGAAATCTAGATCATCAGGAGAAAGGAATGGCTCCAAAGGAACACCATGCTATAAGTTTATATCCGTTGGAGACATGATCTCAAGTGATGTAACTTTTCATCTTTAATTTACTCTTTATTGCATTATATGCAAAAGAAAAATAGCATTGTGGAGTCTCATATTAGATAGGTTTCGTGTTAGGCATATTAACAGAGGAGAATCTGTTTCAAAAAAGACGTTCCTACCATTATTTCGAGATTAAGGATACCAAGAGGAAAGCAATCCTAGCTACTCATCTATTTTCCTGATAACTCCGATTCTATAATCAATGAGATTGAAATGAGAACGTCAGTAAAAATTACGTTATATGAACTTGTTATCAAATCTATTTTTAAATGATAAAATTATGCACTAATAAATCTATGAAAGATATTTGGTTTATTATCTGATGTGGGAATTTCACAGACCCCTTATTTTATCTCCTCCTCATTGCAATAAGTAAATCATAACATATACCCCAACACGAAAATGATTTACCGGATTTATCGCACATGGTGAAACTTTTTGTCCCAATTAGGAAATAATTATGGGATTTTCCTACCTTGAAATAACTATGAAACAGTATTATATGTTGGAGGAAATTACGAACGCGAAAAGGTATTGCATGTGCTAGTTAATAATCCAATAAATATGCTACTATGCTATAATTTGATGCAAATGTGAGCTTTCTAAACCCAAATTTGTGGAGGAACGACCTTTTTAAGTTTCAGATCTTGATAATTGGCTTGTTGTCAATGAAGACCATCTATTTACCTAATTTATTGACAAAGGTACCTAATAGAAACAAGAAAAATTTTATTAATGATTATTGTGCTTGTTTTTCACTCCATGAACAATAAAGGAAACAACCAACACATCATAATATCAACTATAACTAACTGACGTAACTTCTACATTAGAGCAAGTGATATCATTGCAGATAGTAGCTCAAATGTGTAGGCTTACATAAATGAGATTTAATATCAACTGCTCAAACTAATCATTACAGTCTTTTTTTTGTTTACTCATAGTATATCTTTGCGTGATTTATATTTGAACCGAGTTATACAAGTATCAGGGACGTTTCTTTAGTTTCCACTATCAAATATTTTGTTTTTAGATGTCGTCAATTCACCATGTTTGATAGCTAAAAGTAACTACTCTTCTCTAAAAGGGTATAAGTATAAGGAGTTTACACATACCAATAATAAGTGTTTGTAGCCAAGTTTACTATATCAATACGGAGAAAAGGGTGCTTCTGAACATACAGAACAGGATATTAAATTATATATGATTATACTAAACCTGTAGCAGTTATTATAAAAAGTAATAAAGCGCTTAGGACACATCGTAATCTCATAATCTAATCAGAAAAGATGGATCATTAAGCTCTCCAATAACACAAAAAGTGATAATTATCTGTAGCATATATGTTAGCTTTAGAGTCAGTACAATTTTTAATACACAGACGCCTCACTTTACCTGTATGACTAGTAATAAGTTATAGTATTCTTAAAGACTTGTGTTATATATTGGCAAAGGAGATTTTTTGTGTTCAGTCTTATCACATTGATGAAAGTATAGAAGTCCCATGACGTTTGTAGAATAGGTTAATAATATCTGTCCGAAACTCCAAACAATTTATGTTTTGGTCATACAAACCAAAATTGCATTCAAGTTACTATTAGTATAATCATATTAAAGCTATGCCTTTAAAACCGTCTCTCCAACATTCAAGGAAATAAATCCAATGAAAAAATGTAAACACTCGTTTTATTTGATTTAGAATAATAATAGTTGGTAGTTCTGATGATGGATAATTGATAACATTAAACAACCTCACTGTTACCGGCAAACTGGCAAATGATACACCTAATCTAAATATATAACATGGTTCGCTGTAGATCAATAAAAGTGATTGTACGTTTTATATCAGTGTAAGAGTAAGGACGTAATTGCTGTGCAAAAAATAAGTATTCATTGTTCTAAAGAACAGTCTCGCTTACGATGCCTTTAGATATTGTTATTTACAAAGCAATCTCTAAAGGTAAGGGTATTCGATCGACCTTTATATTTATACTTAATTCATACATAATCTGTGAGCTATTTCTTGGTTAACATATTTATTTTGTAGTACTATTACTCCAGTTAAAAAGTCAGATGTCGCCCCATCAAAGTTATGATTAGTAGTATATACACATTTTTATTTTTAAATATTGTTCAGTTCCCAAATATTAGAGAACTACAATGGCTAAATGCATGAAGCCAACTCACAGCCTGGCCGAAGGATAATACTATAACATTAAAATCGTAAAACAACTACAAATCAAGTTACAAAATATCTTTCTTCTGATGAGATATATAAGTAATATTATGAAGGTATATGTACAAGGTACACTTTTCGGGAACCTTGGTACAGAAAAACCCTCCGATACTGCAATTTCCATACTTCTATCTACTAACTCAGTCTGTTGTCCATGTATAAATTTGTTGCGCTATTCTTTTGTGGCACCGGGTCACATATATTTCGATCATAATGTATTGAACGGAAAAGTATATGTCGTTATCGCTGGACTGGTGGTTAGAGGAAATATCTTATGATGATATCTTAGAACTACGGTACTAAATCTAATCTATGAAAAGGTTTAATTCAGCCCTAAATTATTGTGCTGGAAAGAAATTCATCTGTAAAATATGTCTTACTAACCGTTTTTTTGTTTGCCTGGAATAGATGCTGTGGTTCGACTTCGTTACTCTTTGAATATGATAACAGTAAATTAAAGACTTTTCATGCTTTTAAAATGATAGTACACTAAGAAATTTGTTGGGCCCTAAGTGGGACTGTATAATTGAAAATTATGAGCAGAACTGATATATGTACAATTTTTTGTTATTTCAACTAAATGTGAATGTACAAGGAGAGTAATTCACAATAGATTGTCCTCATTACATCGCAGATAGAAAAATGATTAGATATTGTTGAAGTGTCAATTTAATATGATTAGAATTAAGTGGCCCATTACTTTGGAAAAGATAATAAGCAAGTAGTATTGTTGTAGGCTTACCGAAACAATAGTATAGTCTATTCATCGAATATATGTTTTACCTTCATATTTTTTTCTGATTAATCCTTGGAGTATTTATACTCTATTGTCCTGAGATATGATAATAATAACATTACTAAGAGTAGTTAGTGCGAAGTTTACTACTCCAGAAATCGGAATTGGAGTCTTTATTTTCAGGAAGTATAGGTAACAGTCTCACCTAGAAAATAATTCATTTAGTTGCAAATCTCTTTTTGGTTTGCCTTTGTTGTTATCAACTGTAAATAGGTCTCTGTTTCTATGAATTTTTTTTCTGTGCCATTATGAACAGTTAGTCAATGAGTGGCAATGAGTGGCAATGAGTGGCAATGTGATACAATAATCCTACCTACCTCATATGTAACGCAGGTTTCTCATATGATCATATTCGTTCTCGATCATAAATAATATTGAATTTGTTCGCTGGCACCCATACAATAATCTAGAAATAGATGGTACATATATAAAGAATTAGTTTTTTGGTTTAAGCTATGTGTAATCATCTACTTTGAAATGAAATTATTGAGAAAATTGCAAAAGCAGTATATGCATGCATGTAAAGCAATTGTAAAGAGCTCTGTTTAATGACATTATATTCTAGTCCTAACCCTTAAATTTATACCTATCAAAAAAAAACAAACTGAATGTTTGATAATAAGCAAGTGATATAAAGCGAGTATTATTGATGAAATGTGATACAGTTTGTTGACGTAGTAGTTATAAATTGTAAGCTTCTGAAATTTTAATAAATCAAAATTTAACTCAGTGAAACACGCTTATTGAGATATACCGATTACAGTAGCATTAATTATTCCACCCTTTTGGTTAGTAATTAATACGTACTGTAAATTTGATTTAAATTTTATTCACCTTAATTAAAGTCTTAATTAAAAGAGGTGCACCTTCATGACTATGTATCCATATAATGAAGGATTTCGTTATCTATTTCTTTCCAAAAGCTCTTGCCTTATAGGAAAGGCCAGTCATGCAATACTTATTTTTATAACACTGTAATAGTACCAAAAGGTAATATGAACATGATTTCACCAATGATATTGTAATGATAATTTCAATTTCACTACAAATCACTAATGAAATTAATAATCTAAGCTTGCATGACAAAAGAGCAAGTAATTTCTCAATAAGAGAGAAGGGTAGAGGTGCAGTGTGGATTTCCAATGTATACTGTGTTGTTTCATTGCTTCATTAGAATTTTCTGTTGATTATGAACTGCTGTGTACCACCCGAAACATCTTCTTGATAGCTCGATAAGGTCATGTTTACCATATGTTCTGTCCTACTTATTGAGTATTATTGAAATGGGGTTGGGTGTTATGTAATTGTAGCAAACTCGGCCGGCCATCTGATGCAGAAGTCGCATGTAAACACACAACCTTTGTTATTACGATAGGTAAATCATTTTAATATTGTTTTGAGTTTGTGCCTAGCACTGAACCCAAAACTTACGTAATGGTAACGCCACCCCATTTTTCGACCTCTGTGTACTTTACTATGTAGGCAAAAATTTCAATGCTAGAAAATCAATTTATACGACAAAAATTGATGCTGGCTGCAAAGAATGTTGGCTGCAAAGAATGTTGGTTGCAAAAATGATATTTACTCAACAACATTAAAATAGGAGAAATAAAGTTATAGGAAAGATATACGACTACAACAGTCATTTGGTTGAATCCCCCAATTAACAGTTGTTATTTCGTAAAGATTTTGTAAAAAACCAAGAATAATATTTGTCGAGATTGGTATGGCATTAGAACCAAGACTAATGGAATAGCTGGGATAGAAGAGTTACAAGGAATTAAATGATTTTCATAAATTGATCATTGCCCTAAAGAAATAATTTGTCAGAATAACTTACACAATATTAGGCAGATTCCACCCGTGGTACTATCATCACTTCAAGTACAGAAGGAAGTGAAGGTCTGCTTCAAAAGTGAACGGGAATGTTTTGAAACGAAGATTTTATATTTTAAACCAAATGCGAATAAAGACCAATATATATATATAAAGCAAGAAAGGAAAAAAAATTATGCTTTATTTACATAGTCAAGAGCTTTTTAAGACCAAGTGAGGTAAGTATTGTTCGTAGAACGACACAAAAACATTTTATGTTTTGGTTGACGAATAAAAACATAACTGACTAACACAAGTAAAACATATTATTGTAATGAATCATTATCTAAATATTAATTTTAAATGTGAACCAAATTTGGAAACATGAGTGTTCAATTTTATAATCGAATAATTATAAAATAAGTTACCGTTTACATTCACAACGATAACTAATTCTACCTGAACAAAAAGGAAGCCGAAAATATTGCAGTTCATCATTCTACTATTGAAAGTGAATACTAAACCAATTTCAAAGATTCAATTATATTCCACATCTTCATCAATCGATAAAATATTAGCAGTAAATTTTTGAATTTAAATTAAACATCGATACAAATTAAAAACATCTGTGGGGTCTGGGTGCTGTGGGGTCTGGGTGCTGTGGGGTCTGGGTGCTGTGGGGTCTGGGTGCTGTGGGGTCTGGGTGCTGTGGGGTCTGGGTGCTGTGGGGTCTGGGTGCTGTGGGGTCTGGGTGCTGTGGGGTCTGGGTGCTGTGGGGTCTGGGTGCTGTGGGGTCTGGGTGCTGTGGGGTCTGGGTGCTGTGGGGTCTGGGTGCTGTGGGGTCTGGGTGCTGTGGGGTCTGGGTGCTGTGGGGTCTGGGTGCTGTGGGGTCTGGGTGCTGTGGGGTCTGGGTGCTGTGGGGTCTGGGTGCTGTGGGGTCTGGGTGCTGTGGGGTCTGGGTGCTGTGGGGTCTGGGTGCTGTGGGGTCTGGGTGCTGTGGGGTCTGGGTGCTGTGGGGTCTGGGTGCTGTGGGGTCTGGGTGCTGTGGGGTCTGGGTGCTGTGGGGTCTGGGTGCTGTGGGGTCTG
>NC_088963.1:1417500-1422500 GCF_010111755.1 Nakaseomyces glabratus
CCTTGGCAAATGCTTTCGCAGTAGTTAGTCTTCAATAAATCCAAGAATTTCACCTCTGACAATTGAATACTGATGCCCCCGACCGTCCCTATTAATCATTACGATGGTCCTAGAAACCAACAAAATAGAACCAAACGTCCTATTCCATTATTCCATGCTAATATATTCGAGCAATACGCCTGCTTTGAACACTCTAATTTTTTCAAAGTAAAAGTCCTGGTTCGCCGCCAAGCCACAAGGACTTGGGGTTAGCCAGAAGGAAAGGCCCGGGTGCATTCCAGTACACGAAAAAATCGGACCGGCCACCCAGGCCCAAAGTTCAACTACGAGCTTTTTAACTGCAACAACTTTAATATACGCTATTGGAGCTGGAATTACCGCGGCTGCTGGCACCAGACTTGCCCTCCAATTGTTCCTCGTTAAGGTATTTACATTGTACTCATTCCAATTACAAGACCCGAATGGGCCCTGTATCGTTATTTATTGTCACTACCTCCCTGTGTCAGGATTGGGTAATTTGCGCGCCTGCTGCCTTCCTTGGATGTGGTAGCCGTTTCTCAGGCTCCCTCTCCGGAATCGAACCCTTATTCCCCGTTACCCGTTGAAACCATGGTAGGCCACTATCCTACCATCGAAAGTTGATAGGGCAGAAATTTGAATGAACCATCGCCAGCACAAGGCCATGCGATTCGAAAAGTTATTATGAATCATCAAAAAGTCCGAAGACATTGATTTTTTATCTAATAAATACATCTCTTCCAAGAGGTCGAGATTTTAAGCATGTATTAGCTCTAGAATTACCACAGTTATACCATGTAGTAAAGGAACTATCAAATAAACGATAACTGATTTAATGAGCCATTCGCAGTTTCACTGTATAAATTGCTTATACTTAGACATGCATGGCTTAATCTTTGAGACAAGCATATGACTACTGGCAGGATCAACCAGATAACTATCTTGAAAGTATGTTCTCCGAGGGGTTGTCGAAGACTAGCCTCAACACCCCCCCAGAAAACACCCTCGTAGATATTGAATGTTAACTCGTTGAAACAACGAATTAAGCACAGATCACAAGGAAAGAAAAACAATTACCTTGTCTCTCTCTCCTCTGCCCGCAAAAGCAGACACCACCAGGCAGAAATTCACCCAGCAGCAGCCCACCCTGCAAGCACTAAGTTCTCTAATCACTTAATTCTTGCCATAGCACTCTTTGAGTTCCTCATGCAGAGAGTCCACCAAACACTGTCCCGGTGTTTCACAGAACAAAGGTTTGATATCACCCGCAAGAGAGGAGGTTACACTAGACAAATCACAGTCAAAACGAATAAACGTAGCAGACCGGCTATCTGTCCAGGCATTCCCCCAAATTAGAATTCTTTGAAATAGATTGCTATCAGCTAGTAATCCACCAAATCCTTCTCTGCTCACCCATGGAATCGCAAGATGTCCAGGATGAGACTGTTCAGGCGTCCGCAGCTTCCCCTTTGCAAGAACAAAGGTTACGCCGCTTCGCCCATGTCAAGCTCGCTGTATAGGGACTGAGCAGATCTGACGATCACCCAGCGACCCTCTCCACCGATTGACGAGGCCATATTCAAGCACAAGCTCTACTCGAGCTCGTTTCCGAACTCTTTCAAACTTCACTTTCAACTGCTTTCGCATGAAGTACCCCCGGACCGAGCTTGCTCTTCGGCCTGGCTCGAAAAGTAGCCAAAGGGCCCGGCATCTGGCATCTGCAGTCCACTTTGAACAGCTCGAGGCCTCCCCGTCCTGCTCCAGCAGCAACACGCGAGCCTCAGGCCCAGATCCGGCCCTCGAAATCCCAGGGTCGCCCGACACTTTGCGAGCCTCCCACAGGTGCTGTCCCCAGAAACGCCCGCACAACCACGCCCTTAACTATGGCTTTGGGCCCCGGCACTCGGCACTCGGCTGCGAAAAATAAAACGTGTGCCGTCGCACGTGGTCACATGGCCGCCCGCGCACTCCGCACGTCGCCCCGCCCCCGGATTTCCGCCCATGACTCGCATGACTCGCGGGTAAACCCGCCCGCCGCACATCATTACCCAAAACGGACACTTAAGTACCCGTCACAGGTGACACAGTGACTCACGACTCACGTCCCCCGCACGCAAAAACTCCAGCCCCAAGGGCGAGCCCTCGGAACCCCGTAACACTTCCGAACCTAAAATCGGGTTTGGGGTTTCTGAATTTTCGCTTCACGATCCGCAACTAAAAACACCACCCTGCCATACAAATATCGCCCGTACCGGCCACCCTACCCCGCAAAGTGCACCATTTCCGCCGCAGATCATCCGCTTCCGCGCCCCGGCAACTTCTCGGTCTTGCATCCCCCATCTTCCCAGCCACCATTTTACCAATCCCGGTATTCTCCCGCCCACTTTCCCCACTCCGAACACTTGTCCGATTTCTCGTACTTCAAAATTGATGTTTAGGTACCATATCACTACCTTCCACCATACTAACAACACACATCCATACACTCAACATATACTCCCACAGAATAAACAAACACAACCTCCGCAATCCGCCAACCATTACCAACGGAAATTACCGGATATTGTACAACTATTTCTAGACCAGTGTGGGTATTTCCGCCGCAGGGCCCGGAGCACCCGAAACGGCCATGTCACCACCCCAAATCGCCGATTCCACCCCCGGGGACCCCGCCAACCGCCCCGTTTCTCAGCTCCAACGAATCGAGCCGTCCGAACTCCATCCACTGCCACCATAAAAACCCACACCTGCCATACAAACTTCCGACCCTACCCCCCCAGCCCGACACCACACCACCCTATTTTCCACCATCCACACCCCCCATACACCAACTTTTGCCAGTGGTTTTCGAAACTACCCTGCAAACCACCCCCACACACACCCTAACACCCCCCGGTTGCCATACAAAAAGTTTCCCAAAAGTGTTCCTGAAGTTGTTTTGCCGGTCGTCTTTTCTGACTCCTCCCGTGACTGCTCCCGGGCCCTTGCCTCTGACTTCTTCTGTGTGTGACCGCTCCCGGGCCTTGTCACTAGCCACGCCCCTTCCCACAGCACCGACCTACCCAGGCTTGGTCCTACATACCCTTTTTTTTTTTACGATCTTTCGGTTGCGGCCATATCCACAAGAAAGCACCGTTTCCCGTCCGATCAACTGTAGTTAAGCTTGTGAGAGCCTGACCGAGTAGTGTAGTGGGTGACCATACGCGAAACTCAGGTGCTGCAATCTCTTTTTTTTTTATTTTTTTTGCCAAAATCCCAGATTTCCCCAGAACAGCCCGCACCAGGGTTCGAATCCAGGCCAGATTAATTTTTTGTACGGGCGAGATCATGAAAAAGACATGTGACATATATCGCCACCTACGTGACATACTGTATTTTTTTTGGTTTTTCGCCACAAACAAAGACTGAAAGAGTGAAAATTTTCAACGTCGACGTCGACGTCGGTTTTGGGCCATCGCAAAGAGCCTCCAAATGGGTATTTCCAAGACCTGGGGAGACCAAAAGTGGTCCGATTTCAACACAACTGGTTCACACACCACCATAACAGACCCCGACAAGAACAATTGACCACCTTACAGTGCACCAACACGCACCCCCAGAGAGAAATCAGCACCCGAAGCACGCAGACATCGACTAATGCAAGAGTGACAAGAATGGATGATCCCGCCTCAAGAGGGATGGAAGGTACATCAAGCAATGAAGAAACAGACCAATTGACCTCCGCAGATTACACAGGTACAACAATCATGGCTATATCTCTAGAACTCGTCAAGATGTCTCCAGGATCACTACTTTTTGGCATCAAAAGTTGATGAGATCGAGCAAGTAACAAGACAAAGCGACAACTAAAACAAGACAATACACCACAATACAATACAAGAACAACTACAGCTTCCACTCCCACAGCTCAAAACCTCAGAATACTAAACCACATCCCCCAAAAAAACAAACCAACACTCTCTTGCACTTTACAACAAATCCTTATACACATAAACCCAACAACCTCTTTTGTAGCCGCCTCTTACATCAGCATTCATCAGCATTTGTAATCCAATCTCCAATCTCCAATCTCCAATCCCAATCCCAAACCCTAACTCTAACTCTATCTTGCATGCCACCCTCGTTCCACACTTTCTCACCACTCCTCCCACAGTTTCCCACCACCACCCATTGAAACCACCGTAGCAGACGCACGCATGCATCGGAAAAACTCGTCTTTTTCGCCGCACGCAAAATGCGCGAATTAAAAAAGCGAAAAAAAAGAAAAACTTTTTCATCGTAAACAAACAACTTTTCTTCTTCTCGCTTCTTTCGCCTTCCAATTCCCCTCTTCCAAGTTTTCCATATATAAACCAGCCTCTTCCAAAACCATCCCCCTTGTCTTCCCAATTCCCAATGCCACCAACAGGAGATGCCCGTGTGGGTATTCTCTGGTTATCGTCCCAAGGCAAAGAGGCAGCAGAGCAGCAGAGCAGAGCAACAGTGCAACAGTGCAAAGTGCAAAGTGCAGCAGTACATACTAACAAAATACAACAATTCAAACCAACCACCGCAAATACATACCCCTCCCCCCATTGACAACCACACCACCGTGTTCCCCGCAAAATTCTACACACATCCCATATCTCCCAAATTTTTCACTTTTTCCACCATTTCCCGCCCCCCAGCACTACCACAATACCACCTACCCGCCCATCCATATCACTCCCACACCACCCATGTCACCACCCCCTCACTCGTCACATGACACTCCACACGTACTCCACTCCGGCACCCCGCACTCCCCCCTGAATCACCCCATGACTCACCCCGCACTCCACGACTCACCCGCCCTGAATCACCCCCATACGCTCAAACACCGCTCAAACACCGCTCCACCCCTCCACCTCACCCTTGGCACGAATACCCAGAGATACCACACGTGCTCTCCTTCGTAGATGTAGATGTAGGACCAGACGTAGCATACCCCCTCCAGCTCCCTC
>NC_088963.1:1427500-1432500 GCF_010111755.1 Nakaseomyces glabratus
CCCCACTGCAGAACACCCACCAACCGCGCACTTAAGCGCAGGCAGGAGAAATAGCATTCACAGCAGAGAAAATATTTTAGGAGCCTCCTGAGTGTCTACACTGGTCCTCCCCAGAGATGTCTCTCTCCGAGCTCAGACAAATCAATTAAATTTCTTTAATGATCCTTCCGCAGGTTCACCTACGGAAACCTTGTTACGACTTTTAGTTCCTCTAAATGACCAAGTTTGACCAGATTCTCCGCTCTGAAGTGGAGTCGCCCCCTCTTCTAAGCAGATCCTGAGGCCTCACTAAGCCATTCAATCGGTACTAGCGACGGGCGGTGTGTACAAAGGGCAGGGACGTAATCAACGCAAGCTGATGACTTGCGCTTACTAGGAATTCCTCGTTGAAGAGCAATAATTACAATGCTCTATCCCCAGCACGACGGAGTTTCACAAGATTACCAAGACCTCTCGGCCAAGGTTAGACTCGCTGGCTCCGTCAGTGTAGCGCGCGTGCGGCCCAGAACGTCTAAGGGCATCACAGACCTGTTATTGCCTCAAACTTCCATCGGCTTGAAACCGATAGTCCCTCTAAGAAGTGGACAACCAGCAAATGCTAGCACCACTATTTAGTAGGTTAAGGTCTCGTTCGTTATCGCAATTAAGCAGACAAATCACTCCACCAACTAAGAACGGCCATGCACCACCACCCACAAAATCAAGAAAGAGCTCTCAATCTGTCAATCCTTATTGTGTCTGGACCTGGTGAGTTTCCCCGTGTTGAGTCAAATTAAGCCGCAGGCTCCACTCCTGGTGGTGCCCTTCCGTCAATTCCTTTAAGTTTCAGCCTTGCGACCATACTCCCCCCAGAACCCAAAGACTTTGATTTCTCGTAAGGTGCCGAGTGGGTCACTAAAAAAACACCACCCGATCCCTAGTCGGCATAGTTTATGGTTAAGACTACGACGGTATCTGATCATCTTCGATCCCCTAACTTTCGTTCTTGATTAATGAAAACGTCCTTGGCAAATGCTTTCGCAGTAGTTAGTCTTCAATAAATCCAAGAATTTCACCTCTGACAATTGAATACTGATGCCCCCGACCGTCCCTATTAATCATTACGATGGTCCTAGAAACCAACAAAATAGAACCAAACGTCCTATTCCATTATTCCATGCTAATATATTCGAGCAATACGCCTGCTTTGAACACTCTAATTTTTTCAAAGTAAAAGTCCTGGTTCGCCGCCAAGCCACAAGGACTTGGGGTTAGCCAGAAGGAAAGGCCCGGGTGCATTCCAGTACACGAAAAAATCGGACCGGCCACCCAGGCCCAAAGTTCAACTACGAGCTTTTTAACTGCAACAACTTTAATATACGCTATTGGAGCTGGAATTACCGCGGCTGCTGGCACCAGACTTGCCCTCCAATTGTTCCTCGTTAAGGTATTTACATTGTACTCATTCCAATTACAAGACCCGAATGGGCCCTGTATCGTTATTTATTGTCACTACCTCCCTGTGTCAGGATTGGGTAATTTGCGCGCCTGCTGCCTTCCTTGGATGTGGTAGCCGTTTCTCAGGCTCCCTCTCCGGAATCGAACCCTTATTCCCCGTTACCCGTTGAAACCATGGTAGGCCACTATCCTACCATCGAAAGTTGATAGGGCAGAAATTTGAATGAACCATCGCCAGCACAAGGCCATGCGATTCGAAAAGTTATTATGAATCATCAAAAAGTCCGAAGACATTGATTTTTTATCTAATAAATACATCTCTTCCAAGAGGTCGAGATTTTAAGCATGTATTAGCTCTAGAATTACCACAGTTATACCATGTAGTAAAGGAACTATCAAATAAACGATAACTGATTTAATGAGCCATTCGCAGTTTCACTGTATAAATTGCTTATACTTAGACATGCATGGCTTAATCTTTGAGACAAGCATATGACTACTGGCAGGATCAACCAGATAACTATCTTGAAAGTATGTTCTCCGAGGGGTTGTCGAAGACTAGCCTCAACACCCCCCCAGAAAACACCCTCGTAGATATTGAATGTTAACTCGTTGAAACAACGAATTAAGCACAGATCACAAGGAAAGAAAAACAATTACCTTGTCTCTCTCTCCTCTGCCCGCAAAAGCAGACACCACCAGGCAGAAATTCACCCAGCAGCAGCCCACCCTGCAAGCACTAAGTTCTCTAATCACTTAATTCTTGCCATAGCACTCTTTGAGTTCCTCATGCAGAGAGTCCACCAAACACTGTCCCGGTGTTTCACAGAACAAAGGTTTGATATCACCCGCAAGAGAGGAGGTTACACTAGACAAATCACAGTCAAAACGAATAAACGTAGCAGACCGGCTATCTGTCCAGGCATTCCCCCAAATTAGAATTCTTTGAAATAGATTGCTATCAGCTAGTAATCCACCAAATCCTTCTCTGCTCACCCATGGAATCGCAAGATGTCCAGGATGAGACTGTTCAGGCGTCCGCAGCTTCCCCTTTGCAAGAACAAAGGTTACGCCGCTTCGCCCATGTCAAGCTCGCTGTATAGGGACTGAGCAGATCTGACGATCACCCAGCGACCCTCTCCACCGATTGACGAGGCCATATTCAAGCACAAGCTCTACTCGAGCTCGTTTCCGAACTCTTTCAAACTTCACTTTCAACTGCTTTCGCATGAAGTACCCCCGGACCGAGCTTGCTCTTCGGCCTGGCTCGAAAAGTAGCCAAAGGGCCCGGCATCTGGCATCTGCAGTCCACTTTGAACAGCTCGAGGCCTCCCCGTCCTGCTCCAGCAGCAACACGCGAGCCTCAGGCCCAGATCCGGCCCTCGAAATCCCAGGGTCGCCCGACACTTTGCGAGCCTCCCACAGGTGCTGTCCCCAGAAACGCCCGCACAACCACGCCCTTAACTATGGCTTTGGGCCCCGGCACTCGGCACTCGGCTGCGAAAAATAAAACGTGTGCCGTCGCACGTGGTCACATGGCCGCCCGCGCACTCCGCACGTCGCCCCGCCCCCGGATTTCCGCCCATGACTCGCATGACTCGCGGGTAAACCCGCCCGCCGCACATCATTACCCAAAACGGACACTTAAGTACCCGTCACAGGTGACACAGTGACTCACGACTCACGTCCCCCGCACGCAAAAACTCCAGCCCCAAGGGCGAGCCCTCGGAACCCCGTAACACTTCCGAACCTAAAATCGGGTTTGGGGTTTCTGAATTTTCGCTTCACGATCCGCAACTAAAAACACCACCCTGCCATACAAATATCGCCCGTACCGGCCACCCTACCCCGCAAAGTGCACCATTTCCGCCGCAGATCATCCGCTTCCGCGCCCCGGCAACTTCTCGGTCTTGCATCCCCCATCTTCCCAGCCACCATTTTACCAATCCCGGTATTCTCCCGCCCACTTTCCCCACTCCGAACACTTGTCCGATTTCTCGTACTTCAAAATTGATGTTTAGGTACCATATCACTACCTTCCACCATACTAACAACACACATCCATACACTCAACATATACTCCCACAGAATAAACAAACACAACCTCCGCAATCCGCCAACCATTACCAACGGAAATTACCGGATATTGTACAACTATTTCTAGACCAGTGTGGGTATTTCCGCCGCAGGGCCCGGAGCACCCGAAACGGCCATGTCACCACCCCAAATCGCCGATTCCACCCCCGGGGACCCCGCCAACCGCCCCGTTTCTCAGCTCCAACGAATCGAGCCGTCCGAACTCCATCCACTGCCACCATAAAAACCCACACCTGCCATACAAACTTCCGACCCTACCCCCCCAGCCCGACACCACACCACCCTATTTTCCACCATCCACACCCCCCATACACCAACTTTTGCCAGTGGTTTTCGAAACTACCCTGCAAACCACCCCCACACACACCCTAACACCCCCCGGTTGCCATACAAAAAGTTTCCCAAAAGTGTTCCTGAAGTTGTTTTGCCGGTCGTCTTTTCTGACTCCTCCCGTGACTGCTCCCGGGCCCTTGCCTCTGACTTCTTCTGTGTGTGACCGCTCCCGGGCCTTGTCACTAGCCACGCCCCTTCCCACAGCACCGACCTACCCAGGCTTGGTCCTACATACCCTTTTTTTTTTTACGATCTTTCGGTTGCGGCCATATCCACAAGAAAGCACCGTTTCCCGTCCGATCAACTGTAGTTAAGCTTGTGAGAGCCTGACCGAGTAGTGTAGTGGGTGACCATACGCGAAACTCAGGTGCTGCAATCTCTTTTTTTTTTATTTTTTTTGCCAAAATCCCAGATTTCCCCAGAACAGCCCGCACCAGGGTTCGAATCCAGGCCAGATTAATTTTTTGTACGGGCGAGATCATGAAAAAGACATGTGACATATATCGCCACCTACGTGACATACTGTATTTTTTTTGGTTTTTCGCCACAAACAAAGACTGAAAGAGTGAAAATTTTCAACGTCGACGTCGACGTCGGTTTTGGGCCATCGCAAAGAGCCTCCAAATGGGTATTTCCAAGACCTGGGGAGACCAAAAGTGGTCCGATTTCAACACAACTGGTTCACACACCACCATAACAGACCCCGACAAGAACAATTGACCACCTTACAGTGCACCAACACGCACCCCCAGAGAGAAATCAGCACCCGAAGCACGCAGACATCGACTAATGCAAGAGTGACAAGAATGGATGATCCCGCCTCAAGAGGGATGGAAGGTACATCAAGCAATGAAGAAACAGACCAATTGACCTCCGCAGATTACACAGGTACAACAATCATGGCTATATCTCTAGAACTCGTCAAGATGTCTCCAGGATCACTACTTTTTGGCATCAAAAGTTGATGAGATCGAGCAAGTAACAAGACAAAGCGACAACTAAAACAAGACAATACACCACAATACAATACAAGAACAACTACAGCTTCCACTCCCACAGCTCAAAACCTCAGAATACTAAACCACATCCCCCAAAAAAACAAACCAACACTCTCTTGCACTTTACAACAAATC
>NC_088963.1:1440000-1442500 GCF_010111755.1 Nakaseomyces glabratus
CCTGTGTCAGGATTGGGTAATTTGCGCGCCTGCTGCCTTCCTTGGATGTGGTAGCCGTTTCTCAGGCTCCCTCTCCGGAATCGAACCCTTATTCCCCGTTACCCGTTGAAACCATGGTAGGCCACTATCCTACCATCGAAAGTTGATAGGGCAGAAATTTGAATGAACCATCGCCAGCACAAGGCCATGCGATTCGAAAAGTTATTATGAATCATCAAAAAGTCCGAAGACATTGATTTTTTATCTAATAAATACATCTCTTCCAAGAGGTCGAGATTTTAAGCATGTATTAGCTCTAGAATTACCACAGTTATACCATGTAGTAAAGGAACTATCAAATAAACGATAACTGATTTAATGAGCCATTCGCAGTTTCACTGTATAAATTGCTTATACTTAGACATGCATGGCTTAATCTTTGAGACAAGCATATGACTACTGGCAGGATCAACCAGATAACTATCTTGAAAGTATGTTCTCCGAGGGGTTGTCGAAGACTAGCCTCAACACCCCCCCAGAAAACACCCTCGTAGATATTGAATGTTAACTCGTTGAAACAACGAATTAAGCACAGATCACAAGGAAAGAAAAACAATTACCTTGTCTCTCTCTCCTCTGCCCGCAAAAGCAGACACCACCAGGCAGAAATTCACCCAGCAGCAGCCCACCCTGCAAGCACTAAGTTCTCTAATCACTTAATTCTTGCCATAGCACTCTTTGAGTTCCTCATGCAGAGAGTCCACCAAACACTGTCCCGGTGTTTCACAGAACAAAGGTTTGATATCACCCGCAAGAGAGGAGGTTACACTAGACAAATCACAGTCAAAACGAATAAACGTAGCAGACCGGCTATCTGTCCAGGCATTCCCCCAAATTAGAATTCTTTGAAATAGATTGCTATCAGCTAGTAATCCACCAAATCCTTCTCTGCTCACCCATGGAATCGCAAGATGTCCAGGATGAGACTGTTCAGGCGTCCGCAGCTTCCCCTTTGCAAGAACAAAGGTTACGCCGCTTCGCCCATGTCAAGCTCGCTGTATAGGGACTGAGCAGATCTGACGATCACCCAGCGACCCTCTCCACCGATTGACGAGGCCATATTCAAGCACAAGCTCTACTCGAGCTCGTTTCCGAACTCTTTCAAACTTCACTTTCAACTGCTTTCGCATGAAGTACCCCCGGACCGAGCTTGCTCTTCGGCCTGGCTCGAAAAGTAGCCAAAGGGCCCGGCATCTGGCATCTGCAGTCCACTTTGAACAGCTCGAGGCCTCCCCGTCCTGCTCCAGCAGCAACACGCGAGCCTCAGGCCCAGATCCGGCCCTCGAAATCCCAGGGTCGCCCGACACTTTGCGAGCCTCCCACAGGTGCTGTCCCCAGAAACGCCCGCACAACCACGCCCTTAACTATGGCTTTGGGCCCCGGCACTCGGCACTCGGCTGCGAAAAATAAAACGTGTGCCGTCGCACGTGGTCACATGGCCGCCCGCGCACTCCGCACGTCGCCCCGCCCCCGGATTTCCGCCCATGACTCGCATGACTCGCGGGTAAACCCGCCCGCCGCACATCATTACCCAAAACGGACACTTAAGTACCCGTCACAGGTGACACAGTGACTCACGACTCACGTCCCCCGCACGCAAAAACTCCAGCCCCAAGGGCGAGCCCTCGGAACCCCGTAACACTTCCGAACCTAAAATCGGGTTTGGGGTTTCTGAATTTTCGCTTCACGATCCGCAACTAAAAACACCACCCTGCCATACAAATATCGCCCGTACCGGCCACCCTACCCCGCAAAGTGCACCATTTCCGCCGCAGATCATCCGCTTCCGCGCCCCGGCAACTTCTCGGTCTTGCATCCCCCATCTTCCCAGCCACCATTTTACCAATCCCGGTATTCTCCCGCCCACTTTCCCCACTCCGAACACTTGTCCGATTTCTCGTACTTCAAAATTGATGTTTAGGTACCATATCACTACCTTCCACCATACTAACAACACACATCCATACACTCAACATATACTCCCACAGAATAAACAAACACAACCTCCGCAATCCGCCAACCATTACCAACGGAAATTACCGGATATTGTACAACTATTTCTAGACCAGTGTGGGTATTTCCGCCGCAGGGCCCGGAGCACCCGAAACGGCCATGTCACCACCCCAAATCGCCGATTCCACCCCCGGGGACCCCGCCAACCGCCCCGTTTCTCAGCTCCAACGAATCGAGCCGTCCGAACTCCATCCACTGCCACCATAAAAACCCACACCTGCCATACAAACTTCCGACCCTACCCCCCCAGCCCGACACCACACCACCCTATTTTCCACCATCCACACCCCCCATACACCAACTTTTGCCAGTGGTTTTCGAAACTACCCTGCAAACCACCCCCACACACACCCTAACACCCCCCGGTTGCCATACAAAAAGTTTCCCAAAAGTGTTCCTGAAGTTGTTTTGCCGGTCGTCTTTTCTGACTCCTCCCGTGACTGCTCCC
>NC_088963.1:1450000-1465272 GCF_010111755.1 Nakaseomyces glabratus
GCGGCCCAGAACGTCTAAGGGCATCACAGACCTGTTATTGCCTCAAACTTCCATCGGCTTGAAACCGATAGTCCCTCTAAGAAGTGGACAACCAGCAAATGCTAGCACCACTATTTAGTAGGTTAAGGTCTCGTTCGTTATCGCAATTAAGCAGACAAATCACTCCACCAACTAAGAACGGCCATGCACCACCACCCACAAAATCAAGAAAGAGCTCTCAATCTGTCAATCCTTATTGTGTCTGGACCTGGTGAGTTTCCCCGTGTTGAGTCAAATTAAGCCGCAGGCTCCACTCCTGGTGGTGCCCTTCCGTCAATTCCTTTAAGTTTCAGCCTTGCGACCATACTCCCCCCAGAACCCAAAGACTTTGATTTCTCGTAAGGTGCCGAGTGGGTCACTAAAAAAACACCACCCGATCCCTAGTCGGCATAGTTTATGGTTAAGACTACGACGGTATCTGATCATCTTCGATCCCCTAACTTTCGTTCTTGATTAATGAAAACGTCCTTGGCAAATGCTTTCGCAGTAGTTAGTCTTCAATAAATCCAAGAATTTCACCTCTGACAATTGAATACTGATGCCCCCGACCGTCCCTATTAATCATTACGATGGTCCTAGAAACCAACAAAATAGAACCAAACGTCCTATTCCATTATTCCATGCTAATATATTCGAGCAATACGCCTGCTTTGAACACTCTAATTTTTTCAAAGTAAAAGTCCTGGTTCGCCGCCAAGCCACAAGGACTTGGGGTTAGCCAGAAGGAAAGGCCCGGGTGCATTCCAGTACACGAAAAAATCGGACCGGCCACCCAGGCCCAAAGTTCAACTACGAGCTTTTTAACTGCAACAACTTTAATATACGCTATTGGAGCTGGAATTACCGCGGCTGCTGGCACCAGACTTGCCCTCCAATTGTTCCTCGTTAAGGTATTTACATTGTACTCATTCCAATTACAAGACCCGAATGGGCCCTGTATCGTTATTTATTGTCACTACCTCCCTGTGTCAGGATTGGGTAATTTGCGCGCCTGCTGCCTTCCTTGGATGTGGTAGCCGTTTCTCAGGCTCCCTCTCCGGAATCGAACCCTTATTCCCCGTTACCCGTTGAAACCATGGTAGGCCACTATCCTACCATCGAAAGTTGATAGGGCAGAAATTTGAATGAACCATCGCCAGCACAAGGCCATGCGATTCGAAAAGTTATTATGAATCATCAAAAAGTCCGAAGACATTGATTTTTTATCTAATAAATACATCTCTTCCAAGAGGTCGAGATTTTAAGCATGTATTAGCTCTAGAATTACCACAGTTATACCATGTAGTAAAGGAACTATCAAATAAACGATAACTGATTTAATGAGCCATTCGCAGTTTCACTGTATAAATTGCTTATACTTAGACATGCATGGCTTAATCTTTGAGACAAGCATATGACTACTGGCAGGATCAACCAGATAACTATCTTGAAAGTATGTTCTCCGAGGGGTTGTCGAAGACTAGCCTCAACACCCCCCCAGAAAACACCCTCGTAGATATTGAATGTTAACTCGTTGAAACAACGAATTAAGCACAGATCACAAGGAAAGAAAAACAATTACCTTGTCTCTCTCTCCTCTGCCCGCAAAAGCAGACACCACCAGGCAGAAATTCACCCAGCAGCAGCCCACCCTGCAAGCACTAAGTTCTCTAATCACTTAATTCTTGCCATAGCACTCTTTGAGTTCCTCATGCAGAGAGTCCACCAAACACTGTCCCGGTGTTTCACAGAACAAAGGTTTGATATCACCCGCAAGAGAGGAGGTTACACTAGACAAATCACAGTCAAAACGAATAAACGTAGCAGACCGGCTATCTGTCCAGGCATTCCCCCAAATTAGAATTCTTTGAAATAGATTGCTATCAGCTAGTAATCCACCAAATCCTTCTCTGCTCACCCATGGAATCGCAAGATGTCCAGGATGAGACTGTTCAGGCGTCCGCAGCTTCCCCTTTGCAAGAACAAAGGTTACGCCGCTTCGCCCATGTCAAGCTCGCTGTATAGGGACTGAGCAGATCTGACGATCACCCAGCGACCCTCTCCACCGATTGACGAGGCCATATTCAAGCACAAGCTCTACTCGAGCTCGTTTCCGAACTCTTTCAAACTTCACTTTCAACTGCTTTCGCATGAAGTACCCCCGGACCGAGCTTGCTCTTCGGCCTGGCTCGAAAAGTAGCCAAAGGGCCCGGCATCTGGCATCTGCAGTCCACTTTGAACAGCTCGAGGCCTCCCCGTCCTGCTCCAGCAGCAACACGCGAGCCTCAGGCCCAGATCCGGCCCTCGAAATCCCAGGGTCGCCCGACACTTTGCGAGCCTCCCACAGGTGCTGTCCCCAGAAACGCCCGCACAACCACGCCCTTAACTATGGCTTTGGGCCCCGGCACTCGGCACTCGGCTGCGAAAAATAAAACGTGTGCCGTCGCACGTGGTCACATGGCCGCCCGCGCACTCCGCACGTCGCCCCGCCCCCGGATTTCCGCCCATGACTCGCATGACTCGCGGGTAAACCCGCCCGCCGCACATCATTACCCAAAACGGACACTTAAGTACCCGTCACAGGTGACACAGTGACTCACGACTCACGTCCCCCGCACGCAAAAACTCCAGCCCCAAGGGCGAGCCCTCGGAACCCCGTAACACTTCCGAACCTAAAATCGGGTTTGGGGTTTCTGAATTTTCGCTTCACGATCCGCAACTAAAAACACCACCCTGCCATACAAATATCGCCCGTACCGGCCACCCTACCCCGCAAAGTGCACCATTTCCGCCGCAGATCATCCGCTTCCGCGCCCCGGCAACTTCTCGGTCTTGCATCCCCCATCTTCCCAGCCACCATTTTACCAATCCCGGTATTCTCCCGCCCACTTTCCCCACTCCGAACACTTGTCCGATTTCTCGTACTTCAAAATTGATGTTTAGGTACCATATCACTACCTTCCACCATACTAACAACACACATCCATACACTCAACATATACTCCCACAGAATAAACAAACACAACCTCCGCAATCCGCCAACCATTACCAACGGAAATTACCGGATATTGTACAACTATTTCTAGACCAGTGTGGGTATTTCCGCCGCAGGGCCCGGAGCACCCGAAACGGCCATGTCACCACCCCAAATCGCCGATTCCACCCCCGGGGACCCCGCCAACCGCCCCGTTTCTCAGCTCCAACGAATCGAGCCGTCCGAACTCCATCCACTGCCACCATAAAAACCCACACCTGCCATACAAACTTCCGACCCTACCCCCCCAGCCCGACACCACACCACCCTATTTTCCACCATCCACACCCCCCATACACCAACTTTTGCCAGTGGTTTTCGAAACTACCCTGCAAACCACCCCCACACACACCCTAACACCCCCCGGTTGCCATACAAAAAGTTTCCCAAAAGTGTTCCTGAAGTTGTTTTGCCGGTCGTCTTTTCTGACTCCTCCCGTGACTGCTCCCGGGCCTTGTCACTAGCCACACCCCTTCCCACAGCACCGACCTACCCAGGCTTGGTCCTACATACCCTTTTTTTTTTTACGATCTTTCGGTTGCGGCCATATCCACAAGAAAGCACCGTTTCCCGTCCGATCAACTGTAGTTAAGCTTGTGAGAGCCTGACCGAGTAGTGTAGTGGGTGACCATACGCGAAACTCAGGTGCTGCAATCTCTTTTTTTTTTATTTTTTTTGCCAAAATCCCAGATTTCCCCAGAACAGCCCGCACCAGGGTTCGAATCCAGGCCAGATTAATTTTTTGTACGGGCGAGATCATGAAAAAGACATGTGACATATATCGCCACCTACGTGACATACTGTATTTTTTTTGGTTTTTCGCCACAAACAAAGACTGAAAGAGTGAAAATTTTCAACGTCGACGTCGACGTCGGTTTTGGGCCATCGCAAAGAGCCTCCAAATGGGTATTTCCAAGACCTGGGGAGACCAAAAGTGGTCCGATTTCAACACAACTGGTTCACACACCACCATAACAGACCCCGACAAGAACAATTGACCACCTTACAGTGCACCAACACGCACCCCCAGAGAGAAATCAGCACCCGAAGCACGCAGACATCGACTAATGCAAGAGTGACAAGAATGGATGATCCCGCCTCAAGAGGGATGGAAGGTACATCAAGCAATGAAGAAACAGACCAATTGACCTCCGCAGATTACACAGGTACAACAATCATGGCTATATCTCTAGAACTCGTCAAGATGTCTCCAGGATCACTACTTTTTGGCATCAAAAGTTGATGAGATCGAGCAAGTAACAAGACAAAGCGACAACTAAAACAAGACAATACACCACAATACAATACAAGAACAACTACAGCTTCCACTCCCACAGCTCAAAACCTCAGAATACTAAACCACATCCCCCAAAAAAACAAACCAACACTCTCTTGCACTTTACAACAAATCCTTATACACATAAACCCAACAACCTCTTTTGTAGCCGCCTCTTACATCAGCATTCATCAGCATTTGTAATCCAATCTCCAATCTCCAATCTCCAATCCCAATCCCAAACCCTAACTCTAACTCTATCTTGCATGCCACCCTCGTTCCACACTTTCTCACCAATCTCCCTATAGGTTCTCACTATACACTAAAGTACGTAATATCGTATTGAAATTATACTGGTTCCTATTTTTTCAACAGGAAATACATTGAGTGGCTGAAAACAGTAGTTCGACGATTTGATTATTAAGATCTCATCTCACTAATGCATAAAGTTAGTTATATTAGTCTAGTATATTTTATATGGCTTTAAGAAGTGATCTTTAAGTATAATCAAAATAAAATTATGAAGGATATATTTAAGTATTTATTTGATATAGTTGATGTTTTAACATATAAATATATCCCCAACGAACTAGTACAAAAGGTATCATTTTTGCTCATGAAAATGTAAAATATAAAGAATAAGAAGCGAAAGATTTAGAATTGTATAACCCGGTTAACGAAAGAACTCAGTTGATATTTAAAAGTTTGGCCCTCGTTATACAATCTTACAGTGTGTTATGATTCAAATAAAGGATAAAGAGAGAAGTATTGGTAATAAAAATACCATACCGACAGTCGATTGCTTAACAGCAGAACCTCTGTAGACAGATGGCGTAGGTTGGTTTGGAACTGCTGTATTAGGCTTATTCTGTGATGACACATTGTTATTGGCTCCACTTCTTGAACTACCTGATTGCACAACACTTGGAGATTGCGCGATATTGTTCGATAAACTAGAAGGAGAAGTTGATGGACGACTGGCACTACTGTTAACGGATCCATTATTATTGTTACCGCCGTTACCGCCATTGCCTGGGGTTGGAGTGTTACCGCCGTTACCGCCATTGCCTGGGGTTGGAGTGTTACCGCCGTTACCACCATTGCCTGGGGTTGGAGTGTTACCGCCGTTGCCGCCGTTACCGCCGTTACCACCATTGCCTGGGGTTGGAGTGTTACCGCCGTTGCCGCCGTTACCGCCGTTACCACCATTGCCTGGGGTCGGAGTGTTGCCGCCGTTACCGCCGTTACCGCCGTTACCGCCGTTACCGCCGTTACCGCCGTTACCGCCGTTACCGCCGTTACCGCCGTTACCGCCGTTACCGCCGTTACCGCCGCCGTTACCGCCATTGCCTGGGGTTGGAGTGTTACCGCCGTTACCACCATTGCCTGGGGTTGGAGTGTTGCCGCCGTTACTGCCGTTACCGCCGTTACCACCATTGCCTGGGGTTGGAGTGTTACCGCCGTTGCCGCCGTTACCGCCGTTACCACCATTGCCTGGGGTTGGAGTGTTACCGCCGTTACCGCCGTTACCGCCGTTACCACCATTGCCTGGGGTTGGAGTGTTACCGCCGTTGCCGCCGTTACCGCCGTTACCACCATTGCCTGGGGTTGGAGTGTTGCCGCCGTTACCGCCGTTACCGCCGTTACCGCCGTTACCGCCGTTACCGCCGTTACCGCCGTTGCCACCGTTACCACCATTGCCTGGGGTTGGAGTGTTACCGCCATTACCACCATTGCCTGGGGTTGGAGTAATTGTAGTTGTAACTGTAGTAATTATACCATTGGTCAAAGTGACTGTCTTTGTGGAAACCAATGGGCTTACAGGAATACTTCCAGATGGTGTATTGGAAATAATGGTAACAGTGTCACTACTTGGCTTGCTACCCGTTAGGGTGATAGTGGTTGTGCCGGTACGGGTATGACCATCGGAGTCAGTGGATGGGAAGAAGGAGACGATGTCAGTTTCAGTGGTTGTACTCTTTGTGACAGTAGTTGTGTAAGGTGGTGGCAAAGAGAATGTCTCAGTGTTACCATCATTACCACCTCCACTAGGAGATGTTGGTGTTACAGTAACTGTAACAGTTGTGATACTTCCATTTGTCAAAGTAATTGTTTTTGTGGTCACTGATACAGAAACGGAAGGCGATGGAGATGGAGATGGCTTTGGACTTGGAGATGGGGATGGAGATGGAGATGGTTTAGGACTTGGTGATGGGGATGGAGATGGAGATGGGGATGGAGATGGTGATGGGGATGGAGATGGAGATGGGGATGGAGATGGTTTAGGACTTGGTGATGGAGATGGAGATGGGGATGGAGATGGAGATGGGGATGGAGATGGTTTAGGACTTGGTGATGGGGATGGTGATGGAGATGGCTTTGGACTTGGACTTGGTGATGGAGAAGGAGATAGTGATGAAGATGGAATATAAGAAGAATTGCTTGGATATGGGGGTGGAGATGGTTTAGGACTTGGTGATGGGGATGGGGATGGGGATGGGGATGGAGATGGAGATGGGGATGGGGATGGGGATGGGGATGGAGATGGAGATGGGGATGGGGATGGAGATGGAGATGGTTTAGGACTTGGTGATGGGGATGGGGATGGGGATGGTTTAGGACTTGGTGATGGGGATGGGGATGGGGATGGAGATGGAGATGGGGATGGAGATGGGGATGGAGATGGAGATGGAGATGGGGATGGAGATGGGGATGGAGATGGAGATGGTTTAGGACTTGGTGATGGGGATGGAGATGGAGATGGGGATGGAGATGGTGATGGGGATGGAGATGGGGATGGTTTAGGACTTGGTGATGGGGATGGAGATGGAGATGGGGATGGAGATGGGGATGGGGAAGGTTTAGGACTTGGTGATGGGGATGGTGATGGGGATGGAGATGGAGATGGAGATGGAGATGGTTTAGGACTTGGAGATGGGGATGGTGATGGGGATGGTGTTGGTTTTGGGTAGTAACAAGTGTTACCTAATGGATCAAAAAATCCACCCTTACATTCCATACTCGACGAAGGTTGAACAGAACAAGGAGTAGCTATGTAGTAAACAGTCTTTGTAACTGGCAGGATATTTTCTGCAGGCTTGGTAGTAATGTACTTCGTACTATAAGTTGTGGTAGAATCGATACTTCTGCAAGTTGTTTCATAATCAATCAAGGCCGGACAGGCATTTGATGTATCAGGAACCGAAAATAAATAGCCAGTGAAGTCTGTGATACGTGTAGGCGCACCATTAACGGTAAAGGAAAGATCCAACTCGGAGTCTTTACCGATGTTATTATAGAACATCCTGATTGGATAGTAAATGTCTTTTTCAAGATTCACACTCACCTTATTCTTGGAATGGTCAACATGCCAAATGTCATATGCAACATATTCTCCTAAATTGTCTTTGCTTTGCTCTCTCTTACAACAATCAAATGCATTTCCAGCACCAAAATTGATATACAATAGATCATCCGCAGTAACATAAAATGTGTGAATACCAGAAACTTTGGGTTTGAAGTAACCGTACATTAATAGTGTGAAGTTGGAAACAGTCAAAGGCTTGTCATAGTTAAAGTTTGCAGGTAGCTTGTCATATAAAGGAACACACACCTTTGGAACACTGTATTTGTAGTTTAAACGACCTGTAACACCATTCACTTTTGCAAACATGGTTTGCTTCTTATATCCAGTACGAGGGTACTCTGGGTTAACATAGGATGGATCGAAACAGTTTGGAGGATTACCAGGAACCATAGGATAAGTATATAGTTCCATAGTTAGACCGTTTAGAGGGGTAGTGACTTCTGGGGAACATCCGACAGGGTATCCAATTGGATTACTTTGAACCGCTGATCTCTTACCTAAAAATGATAAGTCTATATCATCAGCAATTACCCACTGTAATGCCAGCAGGTAGCTGACAACTAACCAATTCCACATAATTGATATATTAATAATTTGCTTAACAGTACAGTACTTTTTGGTGTACGGGTTTGAACTAATCTGTTATTGCTGTTATTATAAAAGGGTAGCAAAAGAAAAAAGAAGATAATTTTGTTATCTCGAAATATTTGGTCCCTTATATATTATTCTTTTCTATAGTCAGATTATTTTTTGATTATGTTGTTGTAAGGCAAAAATTGACTTGTAAATATTAGTCAGAAATTCCTTAGGTACAATAAAAATCAATCCTTTAATTACATGCTAATTCAACACTAATGTGCTTTACTATTATTACCTAATGAAGAGGCAAAAAAAAAACTTACTATTGTGTAATATGATTGTCTTGTGTCTGCGTGAAATCTATTTTTAGAGATGAGTTGTCATAGTCAGCTATTAAGTTTTGCAATTGCTATTAATTTTTGTAATTAAAAATCCCTGTGTTTATTTGAATCATAACAAAAGACGCCAAATTTTTTGACCTTAATGATCTGACAGGCACCAGACCTCTTTTATTTTGACTGTTAATAATGATTAGTATGAAACAATCATTTAAACGATGATGCAACCATGATGCAACAGTCACAATGCTATGAAAGGTTAATTTAATAATGGTTTTTTTAAATCATAGCTTAATCGACACCATAACCAGAGGAAACATGATTTAGCTGATATTCTGAGACAACAAGAAGAATTATAAGCAGATCTTCCTATATGATGTTTCATGTAGCTTATCTCCTTTAGGATAGAGAACCAAAACTATGTGCTCTTAATTATTGGGCACCAGCTATCTAGTTCATGTAAATCAATATTGCCAAGCAAAACTATTAGGTAAACTAATAAAATCAGAGTAAATCATTTATATTTCATTTTCGCGTCTGGTAAGTGCTACTAGGTGAATTATGTGGGTTCAAATGATCTGATTCAAATTATGTTCATAATTTGTTAGCAAAGTTATATTTAGAAATCTAGATCATCAGGAGAAAGGAATGGCTCCAAAGGAACACCATGCTATAAGTTTATATCCGTTGGAGACATGATCTCAAGTGATGTAACTTTTCATCTTTAATTTACTCTTTATTGCATTATATGCAAAAGAAAAATAGCATTGTGGAGTCTCATATTAGATAGGTTTCGTGTTAGGCATATTAACAGAGGAGAATCTGTTTCAAAAAAGACGTTCCTACCATTATTTCGAGATTAAGGATACCAAGAGGAAAGCAATCCTAGCTACTCATCTATTTTCCTGATAACTCCGATTCTATAATCAATGAGATTGAAATGAGAACGTCAGTAAAAATTACGTTATATGAACTTGTTATCAAATCTATTTTTAAATGATAAAATTATGCACTAATAAATCTATGAAAGATATTTGGTTTATTATCTGATGTGGGAATTTCACAGACCCCTTATTTTATCTCCTCCTCATTGCAATAAGTAAATCATAACATATACCCCAACACGAAAATGATTTACCGGATTTATCGCACATGGTGAAACTTTTTGTCCCAATTAGGAAATAATTATGGGATTTTCCTACCTTGAAATAACTATGAAACAGTATTATATGTTGGAGGAAATTACGAACGCGAAAAGGTATTGCATGTGCTAGTTAATAATCCAATAAATATGCTACTATGCTATAATTTGATGCAAATGTGAGCTTTCTAAACCCAAATTTGTGGAGGAACGACCTTTTTAAGTTTCAGATCTTGATAATTGGCTTGTTGTCAATGAAGACCATCTATTTACCTAATTTATTGACAAAGGTACCTAATAGAAACAAGAAAAATTTTATTAATGATTATTGTGCTTGTTTTTCACTCCATGAACAATAAAGGAAACAACCAACACATCATAATATCAACTATAACTAACTGACGTAACTTCTACATTAGAGCAAGTGATATCATTGCAGATAGTAGCTCAAATGTGTAGGCTTACATAAATGAGATTTAATATCAACTGCTCAAACTAATCATTACAGTCTTTTTTTTGTTTACTCATAGTATATCTTTGCGTGATTTATATTTGAACCGAGTTATACAAGTATCAGGGACGTTTCTTTAGTTTCCACTATCAAATATTTTGTTTTTAGATGTCGTCAATTCACCATGTTTGATAGCTAAAAGTAACTACTCTTCTCTAAAAGGGTATAAGTATAAGGAGTTTACACATACCAATAATAAGTGTTTGTAGCCAAGTTTACTATATCAATACGGAGAAAAGGGTGCTTCTGAACATACAGAACAGGATATTAAATTATATATGATTATACTAAACCTGTAGCAGTTATTATAAAAAGTAATAAAGCGCTTAGGACACATCGTAATCTCATAATCTAATCAGAAAAGATGGATCATTAAGCTCTCCAATAACACAAAAAGTGATAATTATCTGTAGCATATATGTTAGCTTTAGAGTCAGTACAATTTTTAATACACAGACGCCTCACTTTACCTGTATGACTAGTAATAAGTTATAGTATTCTTAAAGACTTGTGTTATATATTGGCAAAGGAGATTTTTTGTGTTCAGTCTTATCACATTGATGAAAGTATAGAAGTCCCATGACGTTTGTAGAATAGGTTAATAATATCTGTCCGAAACTCCAAACAATTTATGTTTTGGTCATACAAACCAAAATTGCATTCAAGTTACTATTAGTATAATCATATTAAAGCTATGCCTTTAAAACCGTCTCTCCAACATTCAAGGAAATAAATCCAATGAAAAAATGTAAACACTCGTTTTATTTGATTTAGAATAATAATAGTTGGTAGTTCTGATGATGGATAATTGATAACATTAAACAACCTCACTGTTACCGGCAAACTGGCAAATGATACACCTAATCTAAATATATAACATGGTTCGCTGTAGATCAATAAAAGTGATTGTACGTTTTATATCAGTGTAAGAGTAAGGACGTAATTGCTGTGCAAAAAATAAGTATTCATTGTTCTAAAGAACAGTCTCGCTTACGATGCCTTTAGATATTGTTATTTACAAAGCAATCTCTAAAGGTAAGGGTATTCGATCGACCTTTATATTTATACTTAATTCATACATAATCTGTGAGCTATTTCTTGGTTAACATATTTATTTTGTAGTACTATTACTCCAGTTAAAAAGTCAGATGTCGCCCCATCAAAGTTATGATTAGTAGTATATACACATTTTTATTTTTAAATATTGTTCAGTTCCCAAATATTAGAGAACTACAATGGCTAAATGCATGAAGCCAACTCACAGCCTGGCCGAAGGATAATACTATAACATTAAAATCGTAAAACAACTACAAATCAAGTTACAAAATATCTTTCTTCTGATGAGATATATAAGTAATATTATGAAGGTATATGTACAAGGTACACTTTTCGGGAACCTTGGTACAGAAAAACCCTCCGATACTGCAATTTCCATACTTCTATCTACTAACTCAGTCTGTTGTCCATGTATAAATTTGTTGCGCTATTCTTTTGTGGCACCGGGTCACATATATTTCGATCATAATGTATTGAACGGAAAAGTATATGTCGTTATCGCTGGACTGGTGGTTAGAGGAAATATCTTATGATGATATCTTAGAACTACGGTACTAAATCTAATCTATGAAAAGGTTTAATTCAGCCCTAAATTATTGTGCTGGAAAGAAATTCATCTGTAAAATATGTCTTACTAACCGTTTTTTTGTTTGCCTGGAATAGATGCTGTGGTTCGACTTCGTTACTCTTTGAATATGATAACAGTAAATTAAAGACTTTTCATGCTTTTAAAATGATAGTACACTAAGAAATTTGTTGGGCCCTAAGTGGGACTGTATAATTGAAAATTATGAGCAGAACTGATATATGTACAATTTTTTGTTATTTCAACTAAATGTGAATGTACAAGGAGAGTAATTCACAATAGATTGTCCTCATTACATCGCAGATAGAAAAATGATTAGATATTGTTGAAGTGTCAATTTAATATGATTAGAATTAAGTGGCCCATTACTTTGGAAAAGATAATAAGCAAGTAGTATTGTTGTAGGCTTACCGAAACAATAGTATAGTCTATTCATCGAATATATGTTTTACCTTCATATTTTTTTCTGATTAATCCTTGGAGTATTTATACTCTATTGTCCTGAGATATGATAATAATAACATTACTAAGAGTAGTTAGTGCGAAGTTTACTACTCCAGAAATCGGAATTGGAGTCTTTATTTTCAGGAAGTATAGGTAACAGTCTCACCTAGAAAATAATTCATTTAGTTGCAAATCTCTTTTTGGTTTGCCTTTGTTGTTATCAACTGTAAATAGGTCTCTGTTTCTATGAATTTTTTTTCTGTGCCATTATGAACAGTTAGTCAATGAGTGGCAATGAGTGGCAATGAGTGGCAATGTGATACAATAATCCTACCTACCTCATATGTAACGCAGGTTTCTCATATGATCATATTCGTTCTCGATCATAAATAATATTGAATTTGTTCGCTGGCACCCATACAATAATCTAGAAATAGATGGTACATATATAAAGAATTAGTTTTTTGGTTTAAGCTATGTGTAATCATCTACTTTGAAATGAAATTATTGAGAAAATTGCAAAAGCAGTATATGCATGCATGTAAAGCAATTGTAAAGAGCTCTGTTTAATGACATTATATTCTAGTCCTAACCCTTAAATTTATACCTATCAAAAAAAAACAAACTGAATGTTTGATAATAAGCAAGTGATATAAAGCGAGTATTATTGATGAAATGTGATACAGTTTGTTGACGTAGTAGTTATAAATTGTAAGCTTCTGAAATTTTAATAAATCAAAATTTAACTCAGTGAAACACGCTTATTGAGATATACCGATTACAGTAGCATTAATTATTCCACCCTTTTGGTTAGTAATTAATACGTACTGTAAATTTGATTTAAATTTTATTCACCTTAATTAAAGTCTTAATTAAAAGAGGTGCACCTTCATGACTATGTATCCATATAATGAAGGATTTCGTTATCTATTTCTTTCCAAAAGCTCTTGCCTTATAGGAAAGGCCAGTCATGCAATACTTATTTTTATAACACTGTAATAGTACCAAAAGGTAATATGAACATGATTTCACCAATGATATTGTAATGATAATTTCAATTTCACTACAAATCACTAATGAAATTAATAATCTAAGCTTGCATGACAAAAGAGCAAGTAATTTCTCAATAAGAGAGAAGGGTAGAGGTGCAGTGTGGATTTCCAATGTATACTGTGTTGTTTCATTGCTTCATTAGAATTTTCTGTTGATTATGAACTGCTGTGTACCACCCGAAACATCTTCTTGATAGCTCGATAAGGTCATGTTTACCATATGTTCTGTCCTACTTATTGAGTATTATTGAAATGGGGTTGGGTGTTATGTAATTGTAGCAAACTCGGCCGGCCATCTGATGCAGAAGTCGCATGTAAACACACAACCTTTGTTATTACGATAGGTAAATCATTTTAATATTGTTTTGAGTTTGTGCCTAGCACTGAACCCAAAACTTACGTAATGGTAACGCCACCCCATTTTTCGACCTCTGTGTACTTTACTATGTAGGCAAAAATTTCAATGCTAGAAAATCAATTTATACGACAAAAATTGATGCTGGCTGCAAAGAATGTTGGCTGCAAAGAATGTTGGTTGCAAAAATGATATTTACTCAACAACATTAAAATAGGAGAAATAAAGTTATAGGAAAGATATACGACTACAACAGTCATTTGGTTGAATCCCCCAATTAACAGTTGTTATTTCGTAAAGATTTTGTAAAAAACCAAGAATAATATTTGTCGAGATTGGTATGGCATTAGAACCAAGACTAATGGAATAGCTGGGATAGAAGAGTTACAAGGAATTAAATGATTTTCATAAATTGATCATTGCCCTAAAGAAATAATTTGTCAGAATAACTTACACAATATTAGGCAGATTCCACCCGTGGTACTATCATCACTTCAAGTACAGAAGGAAGTGAAGGTCTGCTTCAAAAGTGAACGGGAATGTTTTGAAACGAAGATTTTATATTTTAAACCAAATGCGAATAAAGACCAATATATATATATAAAGCAAGAAAGGAAAAAAAATTATGCTTTATTTACATAGTCAAGAGCTTTTTAAGACCAAGTGAGGTAAGTATTGTTCGTAGAACGACACAAAAACATTTTATGTTTTGGTTGACGAATAAAAACATAACTGACTAACACAAGTAAAACATATTATTGTAATGAATCATTATCTAAATATTAATTTTAAATGTGAACCAAATTTGGAAACATGAGTGTTCAATTTTATAATCGAATAATTATAAAATAAGTTACCGTTTACATTCACAACGATAACTAATTCTACCTGAACAAAAAGGAAGCCGAAAATATTGCAGTTCATCATTCTACTATTGAAAGTGAATACTAAACCAATTTCAAAGATTCAATTATATTCCACATCTTCATCAATCGATAAAATATTAGCAGTAAATTTTTGAATTTAAATTAAACATCGATACAAATTAAAAACATCTGTGGGGTCTGGGTGCTGTGGGGTCTGGGTGCTGTGGGGTCTGGGTGCTGTGGGGTCTGGGTGCTGTGGGGTCTGGGTGCTGTGGGGTCTGGGTGCTGTGGGGTCTGGGTGCTGTGGGGTCTGGGTGCTGTGGGGTCTGGGTGCTGTGGGGTCTGGGTGCTGTGGGGTCTGGGTGCTGTGGGGTCTGGGTGCTGTGGGGTCTGGGTGCTGTGGGGTCTGGGTGCTGTGGGGTCTGGGTGCTGTGGGGTCTGGGTGCTGTGGGGTCTGGGTGCTGTGGGGTCTGGGTGCTGTGGGGTCTGGGTGCTGTGGGGTCTGGGTGCTGTGGGGTCTGGGTGCTGTGGGGTCTGGGTGCTGTGGGGTCTGGGTGCTGTGGGGTCTGGGTGCTGTGGGGTCTGGGTGCTGTGGGGTCTGGGTGCTGTGGGGTCTGGGTGCTGTGGGGTCTGGGTGCTGTGGGGTCTG